>NC_048308.1:48326334-48529026 GCF_013100865.1 Trachemys scripta elegans
CTCTTGCAATACATCCAGAATGTGCATGTTCTCTGCCCAATCTCAAGATCACTACTCCAGACTGTAATCTTCCCGGTCCGCCAGGTACTGGAGCCTTCCCCTAACTTGCTGAGTTGAGGATTCAGTGGACCAAATCCTCCTGTCCGAGAACGGTTATAGGTTGGAGTGGTTTGGAGATAGGTTCTAGATGTAGGGCTTTAAAAGTGTGAGGTGAAAAGGTGGATCTTTGAGGACTCAACCAACTGTAACCTGAAGGTCACTGTGTTTATCCATTCTATAACCGTGAAGGGGCCCAGGCATTGGTAATCTAGTTTGGCAAATGGGTAGTTTGATTTAAGGTTCTGGGCAGAGAGCCACACCATGTCCCTATGGCCAGATTGGGGACGGCCTGATGGTCTTGGTCCATGTGGTGTTTTATTGGCTTCTTTGGCAGTCTTCAAGTGTTCAGTGAGCTCTTGGTGCACCCAATATATGTTGGGGGCTAAATCCACAGTGGCTGGCACTGGGGAATTTATGGGTAAGTATGTGTGAAAGTGGGAGAGAAAGCCATAGTTTGCAAAGAAAGGGCTATATTGGGTCTGTTATGTGTTTGTAGTCAACAAAACATGATGTCAAATAACTAACTCAGTTGACACTTTATTTAAGTGAGATAATCAAGCAATATTTAATACAGCACTGTGCAGAAAAAGGAAATATACATATCAATCTCTGTAATGGAGAAGGGATGGCAGTGTAATTCAGTTCACTTCTGATTAACTTCCTTAAAATCACCCTTTGTATATATATTTAGAACCTAGAAAAATCCTCATGTTTTTCCCAGAGTTGGTTCTGCTGACATTTTGCTTATTTGAATATTCTTTCCTTAATCTAATCAATAAGTTAATAATGTCTGTAACTATATTTAACTCTTAATGACTTGGACATTAGTCAATTCATAACTTAATGGTTTGCTGTTACATTGATTCCAGAACACATCCACTATACCAAATGCTCCTTGTCCATTTTGTCAGTTACTAATTTTATCAATTACCATGCATTTATGTGTATCCCTTAACAATTGTCATTTTGTCCATTACAACACACATGTATAATAATAGGCACCCCTTTATATACAACGGGTGCTTACAGACCAAGAAAAAATGACCTATTGACTATGAAGTTCTTTTCATGTAATTATAAAGGTACTATAAAAGTATAGTAGGACTTTGGCTCATCTAGAAAGAAGCAGTGGGTTATAGTTAAGGTTAAGAATTTTCACAGTTATTTTTAGTAAAAGTTATGGACAGGTGGTGGGCAATAAACAAAAATGCATGGGAGCCCATGATCTCTCTGTGACTTTTACTAAAAATAACCAGGGGGAGGAATGACAGCTGGAGCCTCATAACAGCGGACTGATATCCTGAGTTCTACCGCCAAGGGAGGGGGCACAGCCCCGGCCCAAGCTGTGGGAGGGGGCGCACAGACCTGGCTCCAACCCCAGCTACAGCCACTGACAGCTGAAGCCAAAGAAGTCACGGAAGTCCGTTAAAAACACAGAATCCGTGACCTCCATAACTAAATTGTATCCTCAGTTATGGTAGTGTGGTTTAATTATTAACAGGTCAAGGTGTAGATTGCATTGTTATATTCAAATTTGGAGTAGCACATCAGGGAAGGCTAATTGTCCTGGTGGTAACTGAGAAAACAATAAAGGTACTGCTCCAACATTTGATTGACTCTCTCTGTTTGCCCATTGGTCTTTGGGTGATAAGTGAGTCTCTCACCTCAGCCAATCTGAGAAATTCCCACCAGAATCAGGAAATGAATGGGGACCCAGGTGAGATACAATGCCTATCAGTAACCCATTGTAACAGAAAACATTTTCTAGGAAGAGTGAAGCTGGGTCCCAATGTGGTAGGAAAGTTACAGTTTGGGATGAAGTGTGCCATCTTTGTTAGCAGATCAGTGCAACCAGGATTAATGTGTATCCCTGTAAGCATGACAGTTCTGCAATTAAATCCATTGATATAGTATACTAAGAATGCAGATGTGTGGGTAGAGGCTGGAGAAGACCTAGCGGTTTTGATTGTAGGTTCATGGTATGGGCGCTTTTGTAAATGGTTTCATGTGGCCTGCGTGAATCAGGACGAGTGCTGAGAGGAATGCTTTCTTTAGTTGATCAAAGGCTGTCTGAGCCTGCATGGACAAGGGAAACTGAGCCCCCTTGTGCAAGAACACTGTTATGGGTGCAACCAGGCTAGAGAATCCTTTAATGAATTGCTTTTAGAAATTAGTGAACCCCAGGAATTGTTGAACCCTGCGTACCTTCTTGGCTGCAGCCCAGTTGGATATTTCCACCACTTTATGTGGGTTCCCGGTGTATTCCTCAGGTGAAAAGATATATCACCGTAATCTTATCAAGCTTTTCTCAAGCTTCACGCATAGGTGGTTTTGGCAGAGTCTCTCCAAGACAATGCGCACGTGATTATTGTGGAGCCCAGAGAGAATGAGGATCTCATCCAGGTAAATGATGAGAAACTGGTCCAGCATATCCCTAATATGTCATTTATGAAATGCCGGAGCACCCAAACAGCATGACCAAATATTTATAGTGGCCATACCTGGTACAAAAGGTGGTCTTCTATTCATCTCCTTGCTAGATCCTCACCAGGTTATAAGCTCCATGGAGGTTCAACTCTGTGAAGACCTTGGCAAAGCGGAGTCTTTCAAACAGCTCATTTATAAGCGGTAAGAGGTACCAGTTTCAGAGTGTAATCTTGTTCAGAGCTCAGTAGTCCACACAAGGCTGGAAAGAACCATCTTTCTTCACCACAAAGAAGACTTTGGTTCCTGCTGGGGACGTGATGGGGCAAATGAACCCCTTCTGCAGGTTTTAGTCAAGATAGCTCCGAAATACCTATAGTTCAGGTTTAGAGAGGGAGAAAACGTACCCGATGGGAACCTGTGCACTCGGCTAGAAGTTGATGGGGCAGTCGTAGCGCCAAGGGGGCAGTAGGGCGTTGCTGAACACATCGATATAATGCTGCTACTTAACAGGAATCCACGGAGCTTTTGAGTGTGGTCATGGTGATTGTTGGGGTCGCCTTTGCATCCTATCTTCATGTCTATGAATTCTTTGGAGGACCAAGTGAGCCACAAAAGGTTTCTGATCTCCAGTTAGCTCTCAGGAAACAGGACTATTGGAAAAATGGGAGATCAAAGCACACCATGCCTGAGTGCCAGTAGATGCACGGGTCATGGGAGATGAGCCAGGGGATGCCAGTGTCAACTGATGAATGCAGTGAATAAATTACCTCAAACTGGAGGACTTCTCGGTAGCCTCAAGGGGTAGTTAATTCTAAGGGAGCCATCTGGTCCTCACAAAAGGAATGACAGCTCTGTGGACTTCGCTAACTGGGGGAGTCCTTGTGCTGGGTGGAGATATTGTGTGCTTGGGCAAATTCCAGATCCATGAAATTGCCTGGGATTCTGAATCCACCAGCTACTCTTGGTTGGTCTCAGGCATCACAGGGTGCCAGAGCTGGAAAGGGAGTTGAAGATGTGTTGGTTGCTGATTGGCCATCATCAAGGTACCGGTGGATGAGAATAGGCATGGACTGCTGGGGTGAGGGGAAAGACGCAAACCCAGCCCTGATCCCCATAGGTCCAATTCCTAGTGTCAATTCCTCTCTGTGTCAGAGAGGCAGGGCTGGACCTGATTGACTTGCTTGGGCTCAAGCAATGGAGAAGGGACTGGTGGTGGGGGAATGGAGCTGGAGCCAGCAGGGCTGGCAGAAACCAGGAGGACCATCTTTTTTTCTCGGTGGCATTCATCGATTTTGATGACTAGGTTGAGTAAGGCAGCCAGGCAGGATGGTGATTCCACCTATGCCAGTTCATCTTTAATATTGCCATTTAGGCCGAGCCAGAAATGATAACACTGCCTGGCCTTGTTCCACTAGGTGTCTCCTACCAAGCATCGGAACTCTGCTGCATATTTAGCAACTGGCCAGCATCCCTACTGCAAAACCTCACGTGCAGCTTCAGCTGTATGCTCATTACTTGGGTCATTGAAAATCACCACCATAGCTCAAATAAAGTCTTTACATTGTCCCAGAAGTAGGCTTGATTTTTCCAGGAGCAGAGATGCCCAAGCCAGAGCCTCCCAGGTAAGCAGGCTGATAATTAGTCCCACTTGGGCTTGGTCAATGGGGTACAACTGTGGGCATAGCAGAAATAGGAGCCAACACTGATTTAGGAACCCATGAAACATGATGATTGTCATTGAACTTGTCAGGCAGAGAGAGTTTTGGCTCATGAGGAGTGGGGGTTGGAACTGAAAGCATGGCTTCTATGCCTTCAGAGTGGTAACCCGGGCCTGCAAGATCTCTAGGGCTCCAATTATTTCCATCAGAGAGGTATTGGCCTTTGTAGGATCCATGCTCACCATATCAGTTCTAGTTCCCTGGTTTTTTGGGCTGCTCAAACTGTCATAAATTGGGACATGGCAGTCGTGCCTAGCAACTGGAGTGGGAGGAAAGTCTGGTGGTTAGGAACAAAGTGAGAGCAAGGCTGGGAACAAGCAAACTCAGGGGCTATCACAGTCATGGGTGAATGTTTTGAGCAGCTACCAAACTGTTGCGGCTGCTGGGCTCAAGAGCTGATCTGCTGGCTCTCTTCCCACTGGTCAGGCAGTGTAGCCAATCAGACAGCCTACTACAAGCTAGCTGCGCTCGTTAAGTTGCCTGGAGACTGGCTCTGCTGTAGGCCCTGATTCTTGACAGTACCTTTCTCATCCCATTCACTATTGCTCTTTCTCTGACACTTCTGTCTACCCCATGGTACCCTAAGTGAGTTTTGCCTCCTCCTTCTTTCCAGTCCGTTAGTTCCTTCAGCTTCCAAAGAAGCTCATTCAAGTTGGTGCCTTCCCTTGCAATCTACACACATTTCCTGGAAAGTACCCATAGTGCCAGCATTGCATATTCCCAAATGCCAATTTACCATTATTTAATTAGTGGTAAATATGGTCTTTCTCTAAGATAGTCAACATGCAGCTGATTGGTAATGGTAATTCTGAGCAACTGTCACTTTGTTGTGTTATTTGCAGCAGATAAAATGATTAAACCTGTATCAGTCATTTGGTATTACAGAAAGTTATCAAAGGGTAAGTCTTTACTTGCTTTGAAAATTAAAATCTCAGTCTTGCCTTGATATTTTCCCATGTTTTTCTTTGCTTTTCAATGACAAAGAAAACCAATAGTATAATCCAGTTGACATAAATCCAGTTTTTATAGTGGTTGTCAAAACAAAATCTGTTTTCCCACAAACACACCACATATATGCCAGTTTTTCCTGTTCTAAGTACAAGGAGAAAACTGAGCAAATGCTGACCATTTAATGGTGATTACTGGGATTAACTGAGTTTCCAAAAACATTAACAATTAATTAATATATTGTATTGTTGCATTTTTGACACTGCAAAAGTTATCCAAAGTAAAATCTTTCCTATGTAAAAGAAATTGAAACATTATGTATGGAGTTCTCAAATATGAAGAGAGAAACTATTTTATTTGCCTGGACATCCACAGGTTTGGTTTGGCACTTGTGGTCTTCAATACTTAAGCACAGATATACGATATATAGATATATCGACATTATGGAAATTGATACCCTATTTTTATAATATAGACTTTTGAAACCTAACTAAAAACAATGAAAGTAAAATATTTATTTAACAAAAGAAAGTTACAGCCATCAGCCACTTTCAAGAGATGAAAATGCAACATAAACAGACCCAAGCACATTGTTTATAGATATTGAAGTAGCATAATGTACACTGCAACGTAGATAATTGCATTCTGTCTACAGCAGTTTCCCCTGTAGTTTATTTGCTTCAATTATTCTTCAGTTATCCTCCTGGCTGCCATGTTTCTTTTCAAAGCTGACTTCATTTCAGTGGTGGGTGAAGCAATACCTAGGTATATTGTACATTATGTATAGGGCCCTACCAAATTCAGGATCCATTTTGATCAATTTCACGGAGAGAGAGAGATTTAAAATTGGTCAATTTCATGATTTCAGCTATTTACACCTGAAATTTCACAGTGTTTTAACCATGGGGGTCCCAACCCAAAAGGTACCCGGAAGTAGGTCTAATCTCCCCACCACACCCTCTCCTCAGAACTACCATGCAAGGGAAGGACAAGTCCTGTCTCTCCCCAGCCCAGCAGGGACTCACAGCTAAGAGCTCCCTGGCTAGGGCACCTCCAGGAGCAGGGGGATATTGGACCCATCTCCACAAGTGTCCTCCTGCTGCAAGAATCTCTGGAGCTTCCTGCAGCAGGGGGAGGCACTCCAAGGTGGGTCTGATCTCCTCCTGAAAGTGAGAATGGCCATGCAGCGGAAGGACAAGTCCTCTCCCAGCCGAGTCGGGACTTGCAGCTAGGAGACCCCTGACTAGGGTTCTCCCAGCAGCAAGGGGAGATCAGATTTCACAGGGAAGGGCTTATTTCACAGTCAGTGACAAATTTTTCACGGCCGTGAAATTGGTAGGACCCTAATTATGTAATATGTTTTGTGCTCCTGTGAAATGAAAAGCACTGTATAAGATACTCTTAACGTGCTAACTCCAATATTTTACTTGTATAAAGGCTGAAGAGATAACTTTAACAATTGGTCAAGCATTTGACCTGGCTTACAGGAAATTTCTGGAATCTGGAGGAAAAGATGTTGAAACAAGAAAACAGATTGCAGGATTACAGAAAAGAGTAAGTCATACATATTTGTTGTTTCTCTTGATGAAAATTATATACTACTGTAATTTTTTACAAATTTCTGTGAAGTATGCTGGAGCATAAGTTGCAATACTATACTGTACTAAGGACAGAAGATTATTGAGAGACTCCAGAAACACTAAAAAAGAGGACAGTAATCTAGGAAAGAATACAGTGTGCATCTTTCCATCATCCTGAAAATTCACAAGTGCTAAGAAATTTATTACATTTTCAAATAAAATGAGGCATTTGGGTCAATTATTAAACACAATCACTAGCTTTTTGGTAATTAGTTTGTCGTATAGTGTTAAGAAGAGCAGATCTCAAATAAATAAAGAAATAAAAATGTTACTCATGATTTGTAGCTAAAATTAGATACATCAGAGGATGAGTATCCCAGTAGCTGTTACAATGACTGTTTGTTTTGTAGATTCAAGAACTAGAAACTGAAAATATAGAACTGAAAAATAAGGTACAAGATTTGGAGAACCAGTTAAGAATAAACCAAATACATACATCTCCAGTAAGTACATGGATACAACTATGTTTTCCAGCCAAGATTGGTATAACTTAAAATTATTTAACAACATCTTTGTGTTCTGATAACAAATACAGTATTCACACTATTTTTGATTATTATAATTAACACACTATAATCCTATATTTAAGTAACAGTAAGATTGTGACAAACCAACAATTGTAGGAAAATTAAGTTATATTCAATAAATGATGCTTCCTTAACTCAGCCTGTTGTGACCTGATGTTGCTGTATATATGCAAACTAATTTTTCTCAGACACACAAGCAGACTACCTAAGGATGAAGAGCAAAGTCCTGTGTCCAAAGGATCTGGTTCAGTGTGCCAACCCTGCGCTTTGTAACTCAGGATTTCTTAATAACTTTCTGTCACAAACATATCGTTACTTACATCTACTGTTTTGTCTATAACTTACTTCTTGTTTTAACAAGTTTTATGTTCTTCTGAAATTCCCTAGTAGAATCACATAGCCCAAGAGCCATTATGATCTTTCATGCAAATAAGTACTTAAAAGATTGGCTTACTAGTTATGACTGTAAGCGAATGAAAATCCATTATCCATGGAAATATTTTGCCTTCTTCAGAATCAGTGGATATCGATTTTTATGGAATTTTTAAATGGCACATTTAGATATCTAGTTAGTGAACTATTAAAAGTATAGGTTGTTTAGCAGACTGACCCTAATGGCTCTAAAGCAGTTATAATTTATTGTATCCAAATATATTTACAAAGCTGTAAAAAAAAAAAAAACAGTTGATGTACATTTACAAGTCCTTATGAAAAGTATCTAATTTTTCATCTAAATATAATTGATGAAATGCTGTTCCTATTGAAGTTAATTGGGATAGAATTACATCCCTTGAGTCTATATATTTGTCCAAGTAGAAAAATAATTTGCCAATTTTTATTTTTTTATTTTCTTAAGTCAGAATATTTTTTTGAATTACAGAAGAATCCACACATTGTACAGTGCATTTGCTTTAATTTTTACAGTTGTGTAAATTAAAATTTGGTCCTACCACATATTCTGAAAATATTGAAATTTTTTGAAATTTTTTTCATCTTGTTTCCGGCCTGAAACTCCCTTATGCCTAGTATCAGCCTTAAGTGAATGTTTACATTTTGATCCACAAAGCCCCCCAGAGTCTGTTTATTATAGCAATGATAATTTATCAGTATTATCACTATCCTGAAATGAAGTTCTGTGGAGGTCTGTCTCCATAATGTCATCAAGTGTAATAGTAACATGTGACCGGAATGGATATGATTATATATATGAAGGTCTTTCTTTCATAGGGACTCATATGAATCCCTCAGTGAAAACTGTACATTATATATGATTTCTGACTTACTATGCATTCAATCAAAAGCACTAATCCCTCAGGCCAAATCCTCAACCTTTATTCAGGATTTTTTCCTATAAGAGTTGATCCTTTATTGGTAAACCTAATCATTCAATTTGTCTAATAGCAAAATCAGCTTTTATAGTAACCCTGTGATAGATACATTCTTCTTATAAAAGAAACAAAAAAACAATATTTTCCTGTTTAGCTTTTTGGTCCAAGAACCATGTGTTCATTATGTGTGCATCCAGTGTTGATCACAATGGGACCCAAGTACCTGATGGGGCCTCTTGATACTTAAACAAAACAAATAACATATGAGATTGTAAACTGCAATTGTATAATGGCCAAATTATGCACTTCACTGATTGGGTATTATTATTATTGGCATTGTGGTAGAAATGTGTATATGCTTTCTGTGTATTATTTCAATGTGACTTCTGGCACATGGTTCTGAGAACAGAATTTGACCCTTAGGACAGCTGTTATTTTGTGTGATGGAATGCCTGTGAGGAAATCTGCAATACAGTCTTAAAAGTACTGGTTTAAAGCATTTTTGCACATTGTTTTCTTTATTTTATTTGCTAGTGAATATAAGACACACAGATGTTAATATCACATTTACATTTCATACCCATTAATTACAAGAATAACATATCTAATCATGTATTTTCAAAAAATCATCTCCAAAATGGATACCCAGCAGCATAAATATTAATATATAAATTAATTCTGCCAGCCAGCAGCCTTAAATAATCAAACAGAGATAACAGTGTATCTCAGCTAATCAGCAATAAAAAAGAAATACTCCAGGAAAACTTCTCATTCTCATATCTTACCTCGTAACATAACTTTATCCTTCCCGCAAAACCCTATCAAACAAATAGCTTTTGCAGCATGCCCAGAAGATCATTTGAATAGGCCAAAGCTGTTTGTATTACCTCTATAATAAAATGAGCAGGTACATGTAAGAGAGAGGTATGGAATGAGAAAAAAATTGTTAAATGTAATAGACTAGTGCTTTACATAAACTGTTAATTAAATAAGTTTCAGTAATGGAAAATATCTGCAAAGATAGTGTGACCACGGAACCTGAAAAACCTCAATTCCCATTGTCCAGCCACACACAGGAAGACAGAAAAGATTCAATGGATGTGTTTAAATAAGGCTGCACCTTTCTTAATTTATGTGGGATCACCCAGCAATAAATTGTACAGCGCTGGTCACCATTCTTTTCTTAATCATTTCCATCTATTTGGGAGGGCTGCCATCAGCCCTTCCCCTTCCCAATCTGGTCCCATCCCATTGCTGGGACCTTTCCACCCTCCCGTCATAAGGGTTTAGAGGGTCTGGAAAAAGGGGGCTATCTCCCCCCTATACTAGACATTAAGAGTCCCAACTCCCTTTTCCAGCTTCCCTAGGAAACCAGATCCACTCCTTCCCCCACCACCCCTGCAATGAGTACCTGCACTGGACACCTGCCTAATTTGTGACATCTTGACCTCAATTCCTTACCTAACTCAACAGGTCCCTGAACTGCTGTGGGGAAGGCAAAACAATCCTCAGCACCTGGGCCAGTATGGCAGTGAGGGAAAAATTCCTTCCCAGCTCCAAAAGAGAAAAGGCAACTAGCACAGTGTCCACAGTAGATCATAAAATACTTGGTCCTACTCTGATCCCATGGGTGGGAGAGAGGGCTCTGCTGCTTCATGAAGAGAGAGGGTACAATTTGGATGGCACTGGATATAAATACCCTTCCCCCCCCAGCTGGTCTGCCTGGTGGTTCAGTGTCCCCACCTAAACCAGTAACTTCTGGTTCCCCCATGGCTCAAAGAGCTACAATCCCTTTTCTTCCTCCTTGCCAGACAAAGTCCTGCAGCATTCAGTTGTGATGAGCATATTATAGTTAGAAGAGGCACTAAAAACTTTGCAGGATGTGGACTGGTATGTGTTTAAGGCTAAATTATGCTTAGTCAAACAAGAATATCTAAATTACTATGTTTTACAAAAGTAAAAGTAGAATGAATGTATCTTTTCTTATATTCGCTATACATTTCTGTGAAAAAAATTCGTGATGTTACTTAAAATAGTAATAAAAAGTAATCACAGGATTTTGCTAAAATTCCTTTAATGCACTTTTTTAACAGGAGAATTTTTAAATTCATAGATCTAACCACTGGGAAATCTGCTTCCTCTTCTTTGCTTTTGGTTGTTATTTTTTTTGTTTTGTTTTGTTTTGTTTTTTTAAATGTATGACCTTTCTTGTGTTACTTGTTAATAAGCAGATACATTTTTCCAATTTGATGAAAATTTAACTTTCTGGGAAAAATATATTTCAAAGTCTGGACCTTTCTCAAAAAACTGTCACATCTCAATAGCCAGCTAACCACTTCTAATAATCAGAGTGAAAAATGCAGCTTCTTTTTGTTAATTCTGCTCATTCCCCATTGAGATCTGTGCAGTGAACTTCATAAGGATATAATCTTGTAATGATGTAACACAGAAGAATTACTATATTCAGTCAGAAAAATGTAAATCTAGTTTTGTTCATTCACATTTAAAATAGCAGATGGATTATTGTGTTTTATATGCTATAAGTGAAGTATGATAGATATGTGCTCTCAATACACATTATTAGGCGTTTCCTAGTATGACTCAATAACACAAAGAGTTTGTAGTTGTTCGGGGGTACTAATCGTCATAGCAATTCACAGCATGTATCATAATTATTTCCTCTTGTTTTACAATGTGAAATTATATTTAAATTTTTAAGTATAAAATAATTTAAATCCACACTAAGAAATGCTTAGGAAATATCCTTATGAAAAGTCCTACATCTAAATTAGCAATACTTCAAACGTCAGACTGTCAATTGTTTCATTAAAAAAAAAACAGGAAGAAACTAGCTGGCATGATGTATTAGTGATCTACTAATATTTTTAATACATATGCCTATTTTTAGAGGAAATTAAAACATCTGAATCCAATAAACTTGAACATTACTAAGTGAATTTTAAGTGGGCAGGACTTGAACCTGTATAAATATACATATTTACGGTTTGTTTTTCTTTCCGTTTTTTGAAGTAATAATTTAAAAAACAATTCTTTTTAAAAGGTACCAGTGTCGTGCTGGGTTTCTGACCCTCTTTTGGACATAATATCAAATAATTAGATCTATTCATATTTTCCATCATTTGGATATAACTATTTATATCTTTTCATAATATGGTATATATCAGTTTTATCTTACAATTATTTTGTACATGGAGCTCCCATTTAAGTTAATTAGTGTTTACATGTTAAGGGACTGCAGGACTGAGACCTAATACTCTGTTGCTGTGCAATACTATAATACCACATGTGCTACTGTTGGAACTAGGCTACCTTCAGTGAGGCAGTAGCAGAACTCTGCTCTCTTTCCTGGTCAGCCCCCAACTGGGTAGGTCTCCTTTTAAGCCCCCTTCTCCACAGCTGACAATGCTGGAGGTGTAGCAGGGGAGGGTCCATTGGCTGTCCTTTAAACTCTTGTTGCCTTGGCATGGGTATTGTCGCATCCAAACTTATTTATTATACAGAATTATAAACTATTAAATTAACAAAACTCTAACAAAAATTATAATTTAACAATTCTTCAGCTTTATATTTCAATATCAAAATTCAGTATGTATCCTCATAACTAATTTTTATTTGAATGGGGAATTATGAAAAAGCTGATGACCCTTTATGTCAACATTTCTTATCTTCTTTAAACATGAGTTTTCAGAGATCTTTTGCTCAAAGTCCAACATTATGTTTGTGAATTATTACCAAAAAAACCCCGAACTTGTTAGTAATTTCCCCTGCATTGCATTTTGAGCGGTATCTCAATTTTGGGGCCTTAATAATCATCATTCCCCAACAGTTCTCTCACGCGCAGATGAATGGGAAGGAATGAGGAGTGGTTCCTAGTTGTTCTAGTTCCACATCTGCTCCTGGGGCAGTGCAACTATGCACTGTCTCTTGTTCAGGGCTTCTGGCAAAGCTACAATTGAGCTCTATGTGAATATCGTTTTGAGCAAGAGGTGTGGAGCATTCATAGACTTACAGGCCAGTGCTCTATCCACTTGATAAGACTGCCTTTTTAATTATGAAATATTAACCTGATTCTATCTTGTTGACCTCTCCCAAGGAAAGGTATGGGTATGGGTTTGGCAGATATGGGTTTGGCAATGTATTGACTGGACTGGTGACCTGACTCAGCTCTACCTCTTAAGGAATTTTTTCAGTAACTATGAAGAACATATGCTGTGTGGATTCCAGATTCCTTCCCCTTCTCCCCAGATTCCTATGTCTTCAGTAAGGAATATTGAATTCTCTTAGAAAAATCTCCCAGGAACAGTTTTTTTAATCTTTGTTTAGGGATTTCTTCAGCACAAAAAAGAATTGACCAAAACCAGTCATCTTTGTTGAAGGCCCAGCACATGAAATTGAGATTTTAGGGGACAACTTTCCATATAGAGGATACATAACTGGCCTGAGTATGATCATCATTCCAGTCAAGTCAGAGCAGGTAGTCAAGGTAGCATGAGACCAGCTCTTCCTCCTGCCCAGCCCAGCAAGTCCTACCCATGGATGGACTGGAGGGCCACATATCAAGTAAAATGGAGGATTTCTTTCTGATAGATGTATCAGATACAATGTAAAAGAGTAGATGAAATGGAGTGCTGACACAGCTGCATTAACTTCAAAAGTGATCGGATACTCTAAACAGTATCTAATCAAATCATGTCTTTGAGTTTAGGTGTTGTAATTTTGTATGCAATATGTAGGATTAAATTTCCATCAAGTTGCATCTAAAAAGTCTAATCACAAGACATTACAATTATAAACAGATATGTTCTATTTGTCTTGGATCAACTCAATATGTTAACTGCATTTTATGGATACAAATGTATAATTTCATCTGTCATCCATGTCACATTTACTTTGTTTTTGATTTGTTTTTTTTCTGATTTGTCTTCATCATATTAAATTAGCATGATAGTTAAAGAAAAGTAAAGACATATGCTCCATTAAAACCATTTGTTTTATTTAATATTAAGGATGTGTTAATTTTTATTATCATGAGTTAAAGTACTAGTCCTCTTCCACTTTTTAAAATATTTGCTTTTTGCCTGTAGTGAATCTGAGGGATGTAAAAGGTTGTAAGTATATGTAAATTTAGCTCTCAAGGATGGCCTGATATGTATTAAACATTCTGGGCTAGATTCTGGTGCACTTTCTCATATGAAGTCCTATTAAATAATCCTTTTAACTTCATTGGCGCTATTTGTAGATTGAGGTGCTATTCAGCAGAAGTACAAATAGCAGACTCTGGCCTTCGTGGTAAATTTCAGTGGTCAGGACTTGAATGTGTGATCTTTGTATTGCATATTAAAAGGTTCTTTTCAGCTTCTCAAATTTAATTCCTTAAGTCTGTTTCCTTTCTTTGTAGAGTGTGATATTGGGAAGTGACGGAGACTATTTCACTCTCAGATTCTCAAGGTAGATTGTGACTCCAATAATCTGCCCTTCTTACATGTGGAGAGCTCACATTAATTTCAGTGGGTGTTCTGTGCATGTAGGAAGAACTGCTAAGATTTATAGAACAGATCTAAGGGAAACATTTTATCTTAAAGCTATACAACTATGATAGTGTATAATTGCTATTTCTAATTAATGCTGGTGATGTTCAGCAATATGAAGAATACTTTTGAGAATGAGATGCTCATTGTAATAAAGGTTTTCTAGATTTTTAAAAACTGATAGTCTCACAATGTTGCAATAGAAGTAAAAGGTTTTCCCTTTAGGTGTCATTATAATGTAAAGCTGCAGGTTTTTTTACAAGAGCAAAGGTTCCTATTCAAACAGAAGACAGTTACTGATATTCATATTCTAAAACCATGATTATTATTGATTTAATGTCATTAAAAGGTATTTAAATTATAAGGACTAAGTCTTGACATTGATTTTTACATAATAATTCTACAAAATTCCCATGCGAAGAGGGATGGCAATTTATGGTCCTTATGCACTACAGAGGGATACAGTACATTTAGGCATAAAATGAGAAGAGACTACTCGACTAAACTTCACATATATTACTTTTTCTCTTTTCAAATAAAGGATGCTACTATGAATGCTTGAATTTATTGCAAGAGTTCTACTCTGTGAGGGAAGACAGATGTATGTCTATGCATGGGTGATGTTGTGTGGCATTCAGCATGTAAACTTTTAAAAGCTAAAATTTGTTATTTGTTAACTGCCTGGCAGTTGAAATTTACAAACAAAAAAAATTGCTATTGAGGACCCTGGAAAAGATCACATGGTATCACAGAGCAAAATCTTACTAGTGCCTTCTTCTCTTATCTAGAGTCCCTGAAACAAGTGGGAATGGTAGGTTATTTGTCCATTGTAATCAAGTCCTGTTTTAACACATGGCATGGACATGTGAAATGTAATGCAAAATCATTAATTTGATGATAAAAAAAATAGAAACAAGACTTCCCTAAATATTTTAAGTAAAGATAGAGACAAGTTAAGTGGAGACAACTGGAAACTAAACAACTGGAAACTAAAATATACATTTTAAATGGACTTATTTAAAAGAGCGGAAATGTAGAAAAACAGCAGAAAATGGAGTTTGATATGGGCACATTATTTCTTAAACAATCCAGTCAACTCAAACTATGATCTAGTGGAGTGGTTCTCAACCTGCGATCCGCAGGCCACTTGCGACCCAATCAGCACAGAGCAGCAGCCTATGTGACATTCTTAGGGCCATACAGGTAGTATTGGATGCATCCCACATAAAACATTGCGAGCCACATATGGTCAATAGGTTGAGAACCACTGATCTAGTGAGTTTCGGTAAGTGATTGGATGGATTTATAATGCTATTGACTTCCTTCATAAAGTGCTTTGAGACCTACTGATGGAAAGCACTATATAAGGACTAGATATTGTAATTACACAGCATATGCTCTGCTGATATAGGTAACCCACTGAAACGACATGGAACCTGACAGCCACATAACTTGCAGTAATGGCAAATGCTAATAGATTGCATACCATATAATAATGTCATGCATTTATTGCATTTCACTGGAAGTTCCTGGCACACAAGACGTGTCCTTTTGATAATGCACATTATTAAGAAATCTGAGATAATGTGTTGTTCTGAGATGGAATACCAGTTTGTAAGAAATTTGTATAAATATATAAATAAAAGTGTAACTAGGAATGGAAGAACTTCATATTTACAGGTTCTAAATTACTATGTAACCTTTTCAAAGGAATTCTTAAAACATTACTTTGCAGATTCATTATCATATTTGGAGCATTATTTCAGCATGGAGCTTCCTTGGGGCTTTAAAGAGGCTTGTCTGAGGGACTTAAATAGAGCATCTCTGAAGTTATACAGCTCGGATACTGCTTTTCAGTCCAGTGGAGTATGACTGAGAAAGAACTGTGTTGCATGACAAAGATTTTTTCAAAATTATATTTTTAAAAACTACTTCTTTTGGCCTAGGATTTTACAGAGCTGTAAATTCTAAGTATTTTAATTTTTTAAATTTACATGTAGCCCAATTTCATCCTGAGTGTAAATGGATGGAAAACACTGATAGTAATGGAGATTCACCTGTTTACACCTGGCATTAATTTGGCCACAAGCCTTTAGCAGTGAATATATGATCTCTGATTCCCTTGTGTGAAATTCTGCTGTCACTAATTTAATCAACATCTATACCAATACATGGTTATGGCGACTGCAATACCATCAAAGTTAACACCCTAATAATGCAATGGTGTCCTGAAGTGAATTTGAATTGGAAAGGGGAAAACAACTTTCAAAATAAAATACCTCTAGTTACATTCATACACCAAGGCATTAAAAGTAATGAGAACCAAGGCAGAAAGCCAAAAGGAATTTTGATTATGCAGTCAGATTGTTCAGCAAAAGAACAAAAGAGAAAGTTAACCATCAAGTAGCAAGTCTTTTGCATGCATGTTTTGTCCATTACGGATTCTGTAACTTTATTATTTTTACTGTTTGGATTTATATTCAGTACATTTCTAAAAAATTAAATCAGTTTCTGCATAATATTATTGTAAATGTTATTTAGAATGATATCTATCAAAGCTGATAGTGATGATAAAAGCTTAAATAGTTGCTATGATATATATCTGTCAGTGGAGAAGTCTTATGCAAAATAGATTAACACATTTGTTACCACTTCCTGAATAAGTCTGTGAGAAGTATTAGTAATACTATAATGTGGTTAGAAAGATGTGGTTTCCTTAGTTGGGAATAGACCCTCAGAGTTTCTGTACAGCTATACTCCTGTGTGGCATTTGAACTGTTGGCATGGGGTGTTGCTGCTGGCTATTGGTGTTTTTTTCTCTGTTTCATGCAATCAGACACTTGGATATACAGCTGAAGTTTCCATTACTCTTGTGTATGTGCTGTTTACTTTTCCTCTGTGTTTTAGTGGTTTGGCAGTACATTAATCACGGGTCGTTCTTCCATTTGGTCTTGATTATGTGGGGGCAATCTGATTTTCTCTTTATTGGTTTCATATGGTGGTGCTGCTTATGTTTGTATCATAATAAGAGTTTAGATACTGTTTTTGAGAGAACTTGCACACTCAACCTCAATGGATCCCTGAGTTCATCTATTTATTTTAAATAAACCTATTTTCATTATTCAAAATATCTGAGTGTGCCTTTTTGCACAGTTGCTGCCTAAAGCAATCTAGAAGGGGATCAGCTCAACCCACCAGCCTTCATGGGGATATACAATTGATTGAAAGTGTAGTCATTCACAACCATGTTGACGCTATCTGTTTCCATAGGAAGTTGTATACCAAGCCCTGCCTGACTGCTAAGGAACATCTCACCAGACCAGCCAAACAGGCCTTGATCTAGAGACAAGAAGGATTTATTTTTTTCAAATGTTGGATATTTTTTCAAGACATTCCTGGAGCATCTGCAAGCATTACAGGATCTGAGTAACCAGAATTCCAGAATCAGAAAAAAGAAAACTGAAGGAAATGCCGTGACAGCCACAGAACCCCCTTGATGAGAATAAATAACAGGGAACAGTCAGGAAGGAGGGCAGTGTGTGAGAGAAGAGCAATGCAAGGGAAGTAGTAAAAGACTAAACCAACAGAGGAGTAGAGGAAGATACCAACCAAAGTGGAAAATAGTGTTGAGAGAGAAAAACAGACAGAAAAGATGTGTGCGCCTTTGGATCTCACTGCATCACAGGTGTCTGCTGATTCCTGGCCTGACCTTACCTTTGTTTAGTGTAAATAAAGGCCTGTTCAGGACTCTCCCCAACCATCCCCACTTTAGTTCTGTCTCTCTCTCTCTCTCTGCTAGATTCTGCACAGAAAGTCAACATTTTTGAAGGGAATTCACAACTGTAGGACAAATTAAGCAGCACAAAAATACACTTTATTTAGGCCTATATTTCCAACGTAGTTATTCTCATAGTGGAAGATACCTGACAATGACAACCATAAATACAAATAAACGTTTGGTTTCAGCAAATGAAAAGAAGAGGAGATTTGTTATAAACTGTTTCCAAAGATGCTGAGCAGCAGGCACTATCATTTTGTAAACTTCATGATCAACTCCTGCAATCTGAAATATAAAGTCAAGAACTGCATCTCAGTTCAACAAGCATGAATCTGTCGTCAAAGTTTAAATCAGGAAACAATTTGTGAAGCACCATTGAAGTTGCACCTGTAGTAGTAGCTGATGCTATTTCCAGAGAAACTTTGCTTGAAACAAGCACAGCTGAAGACCTGCAGGTGAGCTACAAAGCCAAAGATCCCAAAGATGATAGAAAACCCAAAAGCCCAAAGACACTGTAGACAAGCAGGTCAACAGTGAGGCAGGACAAAACAGACTTCCTGCTGAAATAGGTTTGACATTCCCATCTAATAAGTCACTTTCAAGATTGTTTTATCATCTGAGCTGTTGCGCAGAGATTGTATAGATTGTCTTTACCAGTCCACTGAGAATGATATGCCATATGGACAGTTTCCTTTTTGTCATATAGGCCACCATTTTTCATCTTCATTTTACAGAATGAGAAATGCACCATGTTGAAGATTTGCATGTCAAGTGGCTAGTATACTCATCTCTTTCAGATTATGCATACTGTCACATTTGTTGGTTGTTCAAGGATACAGATGTTCGAAAATCGGCATGGTTTACAGTGATTGAAAGAAGACTCTAAAGTCAATGTCTGTTCATGGCAGAAGCAAACAACATGTGTAGTCACATGTGGCAGCTCTGCAGTTCACGAAGGATCATAGTATCAATGCATGTCTTGATAAACAAGCATCTGAACATAATAGGAAATGGCAAGAAGTACTAAAAATATTGTTTGATGCTTTCAAAACTTTACCTAGTTTAGGTCTCCCCTTCATGGCTACAACGAAGTGCTTGAGAGCAACAATGGTGGTATTTAGTTGAGCATCATTACGCTACTTGCAAGGCACACTATCACTTTTGCCCAACATATCAGTGACACTAAGGGAAATCAAATACTTAAACAAGACAATTACTGATGAACTTAAGTCTTTTAGCATCAGAAGCCAGGAGGTGCAAAAAAGATAAGCTGTTAGCTGCGAATATTAGCCATGTTGATCTGATGACTATTTTCTTCTGTTTGTTAATATTGATCATTTTGAAGGAAAAGTAGGTATTAAAGAGCATTTTGTAAGCCTTGTAACCTTGTGCAGCAAGTAAGGCCTTGGCTACACTTACCCGCTAGTTCGACAGCTGGAAATCGAACTTCTGGGTTCGACTTATCGCGTCTAGTCTGGACGCGATAAGTCGAACCCGGAAGTGCTCGCCGTCGACTGCGGTACTCCAGCTCGCCGAGAGGAGTACCGCGGAGTCGACGGGGGAGCCTGCCTGCCGCGTGTGGACCAAGGTAAGTTCGAACTAATTCGAACTAAGGTACTTCGAACTTCAGCTACGTTATTCACGTAGCTGAAGTTGCGTACCTTAGTTCGAATTAGGGGGGTAGTGTAGACCTGGCCTAAGGCAGATGCTGCCTCCTTGTGTGACCATTTATCTAATATTGTATTCTGCAAGTATGGATTAGACCCCAAATATGTCTGGACAGGGATATGGTGGGGCCAGTGTTATGGCCAGAGTTTGTGGAGGATTGTAAGCAAAAAAATGAGAGAATATCTGTCAGGCAGAGGAGACAAAGTGTATGCATCATACATTGATTGCTCAGTACATCAAATGAACCTACTTTTGGTGCATGCTGCTGAATATAAGGCCAGTCCAGATCTGAAGGTTTTCTTCTGAACTTTGCAGGAAATATATCAATATTTTGCAGACTCTAACCATCAATAGGGAAAACTAATGATTAAGTCCAAAATAATCATTACTTTCATACTTTTGCTTGAAACAGTAAAGTTTTGCAAAGGGAAGAGGAACCTGATGATGCGCTTCAGACCCCTGAAGAAGTTGGCAGGCTAGATGCAGCACATGAAATTGAACAGGCTTCTGAAGAATGAAGGAGATCTTTACATTTAAAGACAATCTGCAATACTAGATGGGCAGCTCAAATGAAAGCCAATGAGGCAATGACAGTAAATTTTCAGAATACAATTGAATGCCTATAAGTTGAAACTGTTGCTGAATGCAGGAGCAGTGAGGACACACATCGAGAGTAAAAAACAACTTGTCTTTCATGTCCTGGATGTTCTACCTCAATCTGTTATGGTGGCATAGGATCTCGGTAATCATGGCTCCAGCCTCCGGAATCCTTCAGTCAAAGAAAATTAATCTGTGCCAGGACATTTGAGAGCACAGTGAATGAGCTCAGCAAACTGATCTGAAGAAAAGTACAAGGAAATTGTAAAAGAATCTCAGAACAGGTGTGAATCAATGGGTTTTGAAAATGGAAACTATCCAAGCCACAGGACGAGACATGAACGCCGCACATGATGAATTTGCACACAATCTGGCTTTGAAGCAAAGGATAACCATTGAAGGAGATATTTTGAGGTTTTAGACAAAACAGGGAATTAAAATCTCAATGTGAAGGATTTCAAGAGGTAGCTACGCTGTTTGGTTTCCTCCATCCCAAGCGACTTCAAAATATAACTTTAGAAAAGTCAACGGAAGAAGTTCTTAAATTCTTGGGAAAATACTCATAATTTTCTTCAGACTTGATTCAGGAGATTGTGTCTTTCAGGCTGTATTATTTTACAGAAGACACAGAGGTGTTCAGTTTGTCACTTGCAATCCAGAGCTACTTGAATTTCATAGTGTCAAATTCTCTCGATGATGTTTTACCAGAAGTGGAAAATGGACACGGCTCAGTGACCTTGCTTTCCTTGCAATTGAGGAAGACACGACAGCAAGGATGAAGCTCGACATCATTATTGAACAATTTGCCAAGAAAAAGTGTTGCCATGGTGATAGATTTCAGTAATTGGCAGCATGCGAGCCAATACAATTTGGGTGAGATTCCATTTTTGTTTAGGCTTGTGATTTTTGTTTCATGTTTTTCTTTTAACTTTCTTTCTTTAAAAAGCCTAAGGTGATGTGACCTTTGGGTCTCATGCTGCATGTTGGCTGACCTTGCTCTAACCCTTAAATCTGCCCCTGTAAATGCACACCTGTTACAGCACTGGCCCTGGCTAAGAGTTTCAAAATGAGCAGAAGAGAGAAGACAGTGTCCATGGATGTTTTGGGCACCTCTCTTTTTTAAAAGTGATCTGTAGCACCTTGTGATGGGCTGTACAAACCCCACACTGGGCATCATGGGGTTAAGGGATTATTTTGGGCTCAGCCAGCCCCGCCACAACTGCAGCAAATGCTCCATCTGCTGGAGAAATTAAAAGACAAGGAATTAGCTCATTTGAGTGGCAGAGCTGGAGGTGAGCAGATTTGCAGCCCACAGCTCCAGCAGCGCAGAGCAGAGGGAAGCCTAAGGCACTGACACAGCTGCCCAAAGGGGCCCTCCCTGAGGGAAGGGAAGACCCACCCCAGAGACAAACAGAAAGGGAAGTATCCTGTGGAACATTGGTAACCCCCTCTTACTTATTGTGTTAAAAAAGCAAGTATTGGATGAATGGACTATAAGTGGATAGAAAGTTGGCTAGATTGTCGGGCTCAACGGGTAGTGATCAACAGCTCGATGTCTAGTTTGAAGCCGGTATCAAGCGGAGTGCCCCAGGGGTCTATCCGGGGCCAGTTTTGTTCAACATCTTCATTAATGTTCTTGATGATGGGATGGATTGTATCCTCAGCAAGTTTGTGGATGACACTAAGCTGCAAGGAGAGTAGATACACTGATGGGTAGGAATAGGGTCCAGAGTGACCTAGACAAATTGGAAGATTGGGCCAAAAGAAATCTGATGAGGTTCAACAAGGACAAGTGCAGAGTCCTGCACTTAGGACGGAAGAATCCCATGCACTGCTACCGGCTGGGGACCGACTGTCTAAGCGGCAGTTCTGCAGAAAAGGAACTGGGGATTAGAGTGGACAAAAAGCTGGATATGAGTCAACAGTGTGCCCTTGTTGCCAAGAAGGCTAATGGCATATTGGGCTGCCTAAATAGGAGCATTGCCAACAGATTGAGGGAAATGATTATTCCCCCCTATTTCGCACTGGGGAAGCCACATCTGGAGTATTGCATCCAGTTTCGGGGGGCCCACTACAGAAAGGGTGTGGACAAATTGGAGAGAGTCCAGCGATTAGGGGGATGGAGCACATGACTTATAAGGAGAGGCTGAGAGACCTGGGCTTATTTAGTCTGCAGAAGAGAAGAGTGAAGGGGGATTTGATAGCAGCCTTCAACTACCTGAAGGGGGGTTCCAAAGAGGATGGAGCTCAGCGGTTCTCAGTGGTGGCAGATGACAGAACAAGGAGCAATGGTCTCAAGTTGCAGTGTGGGGAGGTCTAGGTTGAATATTAGGAAAAACTATTTTACTAGGAGGGTGATGAAGGTGGGGAGGAGGTGGGCAGCGCAGCCCGGGACCCCCACTGTTGTTGGGGGTGGCTGGGATGTGGCATGTGGCCAGGAACCCTGCTTTTGCTGTGGGGGGCAGGGAGGGTTGGCGGGGCTCAGCTCTGCATCCCTGCAGCTCTTAGGCAGCAGAGGGGGTCAGGGGGTTCAGCGCAGTGCTCCAACCACAAGCGCCGGCTGCTGCAGCTCCCATTGGCCGGGAACCGCAGCCCATGGGAGATGTGCGGCAGCCTGCAGGCACGGGCAGTGGGCGGCGTGGATCACCCCCTCCCCCCCCCTGTGTCCCCTCCACTGTCTAGGAGTTGCAGGGCCATGGGATCTGGGGAGCCTCTCACCCCGAGGTAATCATGCCCCCAACCCCCTGTTCCTCGCCCTGACTCCACTCCCAAACTGCTGCAGGTGGCCCTGGGGCTGCCCGGCTCAGGCATCCCCTGAGCCAGCACCAGCAGCTGCAGAAGTCACAGAGGTCATGGAAAGTCACGGAAGCCTTAATCATGAGCAAGACAGTAATCCTTGGAAGCCTCTGGGTGACTCTTCCTGTGTTAGGTCTCCAGAACACGAAAAATAGCCGTGTTATACAGCACATCAGTTTATGCTCTTAACACTGGACATAATGTAGGGTAACACACAAAATGGAAGTTCAAATCGCAGTGCAGGTGTACAATTACAAATTACTCACAAAACAAAATGAAATCCATAAGTTGATTCCTGTCTAATCACTCAGGATTTTTATTTGGCATAGAGCACAGCTATACTGCTATACAGTAACTCCTCACTTAACGTTGTAGTTATGTTCCTGAAAAATGCGATTTTAAGCGAAACAATGTTAAGCGAATCCAATTTCCCCATAAGAATTAATGTAAATGAGGGTGTTAGGTTCCAGGGAAATTTTTTTCACCAGACAAAAATTATATTATATATAGTATATGCACACACAGTATAAGTTTTAAACAAATGATTTAATACTGGTACACAGTGATGATGATTGTGAAGCTTGGTTGAGGTGGAGGAGTCAGAGGGTGGGATATTTCCCTTACTGCTAAATGATGAACTAGCAATTGGCTGAGCCCTCAAGGGTTAACTCTCTCACTCCACAAGGCAGCAGGAATGGAGGGAGGGGAGACAACCCAGACAGAGACACACACCATATGTGTGAGAGAGAGATATGCACATTTCCCCTTTAAGTACACTGCCTTGTTAATTAGATCAGCTTGCTGAGACTGCAGCTGCTGCAAGCTCCCTCCGTCCTGAGCCCTGGTGTCCCCCCCCCCGCTCTATGGAAGATGGGGTAGGTGGGGTGCAGGGGCAGGGGGGAGGGGGACACCCTGACATTAGCCCCCCTCTTCCTCCTGCAGCCCCCCCCCCCCACGGCAAGCAGGAGTCTCGGGGGAGCAGCTCCAAGGTAGAGGGCAGGAGCAGCACATGGCGGTGGGGGGAGGGACAGCTGAACTGCAGGCAGCTGCTGTACAGGGAACTTAGGGGAGCGGGAAGCTAATGGGGGGGCTGCCAGACCATCCTAGTTCCAAGTCCCCACCAGCTAGTTGCAACAGGCTGCTCTTCTTGAAAGCAGTAGACAAAGCAGGCGGCTGCCAAACGACATTGGAAGGGAGCATTGCACAACTTGAAACGAGCATGTTCCCTAATTGATCAGCAACGTAACAACGAAACGACTTTAAGTGAGGAGTTACTGTACTGAGTTGACCAGAATCAAATGCAAGGGGTGGGTATAGGGTGTACCACACATCCAAAGTTACACAGAAAATCTCTTCCTTTACATAAAATTACGTAGTACATTGTACTTAATATACATTTGGGGGATTGGCTTGGTTACTTTGTAGGACCCAAATGGTGACTCTGATGATTGAATAATCCTTCTCGGTTGTTTTGTATTTTAGACAGTATTTTGCTTGCTTAAGTCTATTCAAATCTAGTATCGCATAATATATAAATGTAATAACTGGTAATATGTAACATTAACAAACTCTACGATCTTTGAACAGTAGGAAAACTGTGCACCAGTAGACATAGCCTAGTGATGATGTTCTTCAAAATTCTACCAAAATGATGTAAATCTTGTTTTCCTGACTATTTATTTATTTATTTATTTATTTATTTTATTTGAATATTTAGGTTTTGTATGGCTTGGAACATAAAGTTTCAGCCTGGAAGCAAATATGTTTTTGCACGTTGTAATATAAGAAAACGAGTTTTTGCTATTTTCAGTTACAAACATTGAGTGGATACACTTGCAGTGTAGATTTTACATTTAGTGCTCTTGTAATTTAAAAACCGCTTTGCTGTTAAAGTTGCCAAGTTGTGTCCTTAACATGGCTTTGACCATAAAGAAAACAAGAAAAATTAAGGCACTTGAAAAGAAAGTGAAATGTTTCCTGAATAACCATGAAAAAACAGTTTAAGGACTTTATTATTTCAGGGCCAAGTCTTGATCCACCTATGGGTATGCAAGACTCAAAAAGCAATGATAATGCCAAATTTCAGTTGTACAGCAGGGTCAGTGTATGAAGAAGCCATGCAAGGTGAACTTTGCAACCTTCTCTATCAGGCCCACAGATTGGAGTCATTGTGGTCAAACCAGAAAGTGACATGGACAAAGTATTCAAAGCATAGATCCACCATCTTCAGTCCCCACTCCTCTTGGCCTTGCCAAGGAGTACTGGCTGTTCAAGAAATAAGTCCCTTTTTGCAGGATTGAAGGAGGATTCTTTTTTATATGCAGCTTCATATTTCACTTGTGCAAAGATGTTTTTCTCAGGGTTTGGGGCAAGAATCAAGATTTGGCCCCAAAGAGTGCCTGGTTAGACACATTTCCAAACCAAATATTTGTGAACTTTGCCCTCATTTTCCAGGACCTGTGTTCAAGGCTCAGTGTCTATAATGGGAGTGAGGGTCGGGGTGGGGCCGAGGGAATGATGACATCACAAACACTTAAAGCAGAGGATAGAGTCAACTCCCTGGTCTGATTGAGTTGTTTGTAATGCCATCATTTCTTTCATGAGCAACACAGAACCTTGACCTCAGCTCAGGACGTTGCAGGGAAAATCAAATAAAACCTTTCCACTTACTTTTCCAATAATGCTTGTGTGTTTTGTTTTTGAAATGACAAGCCTATAGAATTATAAATGAAAACACCTTCTAGGATAATTTTAAAACAGCTTCTTTTAAATCTTAAAATTCAAATAGATACAGGAAACAAAAGGTAGTAACAAGTTAAAAACAAAAGGAAATAAAATCGGGGAAGTAAGGTTTTACTGTCAGACTTTTGGTTGATAAGAATAAGTACACATCTTAGCGCCCACCACATCAAAGACATGATTCCCTGCTGACTGTGTGTTTGGGGGGCGGCCGCGGGGAGGGAAGGAATCCTCTCCCCACCTCACAGAGCAGACGAGGACCAGTCCCAGTGATGCTACTTAAAGGCTGCAGTAGCTATTCTGTGCAGGAACTGTACAGTTTTCATATTCTATAGCTGAGTAACCAAAGGAGTCAATATAATCTTCCTATTCAAAATAAAAGAAATCCTGTAAACTCCCTACATAGCAGGCTTTTTTTTATTGTATGAGGATTTTATTATATGAATTATTTTTTATTTTGGGGGTAAAAAGAAATGATCAATGAAACTGTATATTAACATAACAGTGAACCAGATTCTGGCCTGTACTTTAACCACAACAACTTTCCTCCCTAATTATGTGCCTAACTACTGTTTTGCATGTGCAAATACGGGGTTTTGTAGATATGTTGTTGCATGCAGATTTTTGTGGGTGCAACCCATTGTGCCCACATTTGAAAATGTATTCATTGTATGTTTTTAAGGTTCTTTTTTCATTTACAAAAAAATTCTTTAGCGTTCTGTTGAACAGCAATTTGCAAACAAATTTTTAAAATATAAAATGTGCATTTTTTCTTTCCCTTATGTTACCACTTTCTATTCCTTAGAATATTTTCTCTTTCTGTGATTCCTTTACAGCTGCTGCACATAAAGTCTGATAATGATCAACATATATTTCAAAGACCCTCCACCTTTTTCTGGTGTAATAATGAGGATTCAACTCCTTGTTTAGATATCTCTTCCATTACACTTACTCCTATGAGCTCTCCTGACTCCAGACTATCATCTGGACTATTAACACCACCACCTTCAAAAAGTGGTCTTCCAAAGCCAGTCAGTGAATACAGCATCCCAAGACCTCGTGTAATCCTGTTGTGCAAAAACTTTTTTTTTCTATTTTCCTATGTTCTCTGTTGTGTGTTGATTGTATTAAAATATACATTTTGTACAGTGGTTAAAGGACAGATCAGATGTATTGTAGGTTTTTACTGGGTACTGTTAAAATATGGAGACTTTTGAGATGTTCTATAGTGCCTGCATCATATCCTTAAGATAATATCTTATTTTCCAAACTTTTTAACATTTCTTTTTCTTTACATTCTAATGGTTTACCTGTATGTGCTATATTTATTGGACTAGTTTGCTATTTTGGTAGAGTAATTATACTAATAATAGGTATTTACATTATTCAAGACAGTGTCCCAAAAGTCTGATTTGGAGGGCTTTAATTTTTTCAGTAGAAAGAGAACTTGGATAAGTGAGAAAGTATTGATTAGCCAGAAGAGCAATCAGCCATTATATTTGTTTTACTATAGTTTATATGAACTCTGTGCAAAATGAAGGCTGCAAATTATTTTATTCTAAAATGATCTGTAACATGCATATTGACTGCCTTCTCATAACAATTTGTCAATACTCACAACCTTTTTTCCATTTGCAAATGACATTTGGCTGTATTTGGCAAACATTATCATGGCTTTCTGCATGTGTTTACTGAATAAAAATGCTTCTCATATTCATCCAGATTTTAATAGTATACATTTATTTTTTGAATTAACCACTAATGATCAAATTTATTAATGGTATCAAAATACCCAATGAATATGACAAGAAATTGGAATATTAAACAGCAAAATATGAATGAAAAGCTTTTATCAAAAAGACTCATTTAAGACTGACCTTAAATATTGTTTACGAATCTATCTAGTTTCTTCAGAGCTATTTATAACCTTAAGTTCTCAGTTATAATCTGGCCACAATTCACACAAAGATCTTCCATGAACATCAGTGGGAAATCTGCATGTGAATCTAGGGTAGTTTATGGCTCATAAATACATGCAGGGCCTGATATCATGCTCCTGATGCAGACAAACCGCCTCTCCCGTCAGTAGGAGTTCTGTTTGCATGAGGAGTGTGAGATCTGCCCACTTTTTGATTACTGTTGTTTGTGTTACACAGCCTGCAAATTACACACAGAATTCCCATGACATTAATGGGAGTTCCGTGTGCAGATTAACAAGGGTCTATTGCACATAAACAATATTCTCTCAAGAACCATTGGGCCATAGGCTGTCTCTGAAGTGCATGTGCTAACGCCTCTTGATGTCAACAAGAGTGTGTGCGTATGTGTGTGTGTGAAAAGTCCCATATAATTTAATCATTTTTTAAAAAAGAAGTTGAACTCTAATCTTACCACAAACATGCATCAGAATTATTTATTTTAAATAGAATGAAGTAAAAAAACAAGCCAAAATTTTTATATGTGGAACCCTTAAATTAGGCATGTCAATACATATAAATAAAAATGGCCCAATTCTTAGAGGGACTGAGTATGTCCAGATCCCACAATACGTATATAAAATATAAATTCCAAATTCATGAGCTGGAAATTATGTGGCTTTGAGAAAATAATACCACAAAAGGTTATTGAATCAAGACTATATAGATGAATATACAGGAAATAAATACTTTATGACTCTCTCCAGCCCAAGCTTTATATATTATACAGATTATATCTATAGATATAGACATAGATATAATTTTTCCAAGCAATACAGTCTGTAGAAGTCCAAGAGTCAACATATTCAAGAAATAGGTTAGCTTTTTGCAGAAAACAACACTTTAAAAAAACCTTGCCCACTGGGGAGTAGAGGAGCATCTCAGTGAGAGAGGAAGAAGTACTGAAAATGAGATTTCTGCCTCCAGTGAGTTCTTATCCAGAGCCTGTCTCTGCTCTATCTCCCCTTCTTCCCCACCACCTCCTGGAGTGATGCTGAATGAAAGAATGCTGTGGATGAGGGAAATATTTGTGTAGTCTCAAGAAGCAGAGAAGGCTGGTTCTGGCCTGTATATGGACTTTATGTTAAAATAATAATAGTAACCTAGTTATATGGGTAGAAGGTTTTATTTGATCCCGCACAGAGTGAATGTGCTGCTAAGGAATCGCATTCTGATCTCCAGCTCTGCCCTTCTTCTCTGGAGTGGAACTGTCTGTGACTGCATCCCTGTGAAGGGACAGTTTGAGCTACATAGAAACTACTAAAGAAAGGAAAATACCTTTCCAACATTCCTATTACAGCTGCATGGCCCAAGAGGGCTGTGGAACGCCCATGAGCCAGCATCTGTAAAGGCTGCTTATCACACAGGTTGTAGCATTGAGATAATCTGACTAAATCAGTCTGTCTTAATCCTGTGGTTACAACCTCTTTCGTGTCAGCATTTTGACCAAATTGTGAATTATTTTGCCAAGTTAATTAGGAAATAGGACATTTTTCATCTGGCATTATAGTATTTCTAGTTTCCAGAAGCTTATTTTCTATAATGTGAGTAAAACTGAACTTGCATATGTGTGTCCCATATCAGTGGTATATATTTTGCCTTAGTTTGGGTTGTCATTCTGAATTTTAAGCTGTTTTTAGTGTCTGTTCTGTATTGACTTGATTGCGCTGTATTCTATGTCCTGGGAGCGATGGTAGAACTCCTGTATGAGCTGTGATTAATGTTTTTATTTTAATGTGACTTTGGAACCATGGTAACTTATTTGCTTATCCAGTATTTGTTGAAGTCTGCTAAAAAGTCCTGGGCTTTCATAATGAAATATTTTCTGCTCCCCATTCAAGGATACATTTTTTTTATTTTGGATTTTAATATTACATGTTGTCAGTGTGTTAGATGTCCAGGTTATTGCTTATCACAAAATACATTCCACGCATTGAGGACAGCAGCTCTCATAGGTTGTCAAATAAATACTCACGTTATATAAGGAGAAATTAGTAAAGAAAAAAGTATTGGAATTATATCTTTTAATTTCAGGCACTATTTCTGTACATTCAAATGTGTAGCTTATTGCTGTTGCCCCGTTATCTTAAATGGGTCTTGGGAATAATACCTCTATTCAAATTCTTATTAATTTAGAGTTATTTCTTTCCAGCTCTTTTAGGTCTAACTGTCATTTATTTCTGGCTATCTCAGATTTACTGAAAATGTGAAATTTACAATGCTAATCGGGTTTTAGCATGTCCCATAAACTCTTTGTTGTGAATGCCATTTGCTTGGTGTCAGGAGCTGGTTTTTGCATGCTGTTATTTTTGATACTGTAGCTCTTATCTGCATGCTGAAAAGTTCAGTATTGTGATTTTTCATGTGAAATATTACCCTAATATTTATTGTCCTTATTGTAGGCAGGCAGTGTGACACCTAAATCACCCTCCACTGACATCTTTGATATGGTTCCCTTTTCTCCCATATCCCCTCAGTCATCAACACCTACTCGCAATGGCACACAGCCTCCTCCAGTACCCAGTAGATCTGCAGAGATCAGTAAGTTTTGTAACAACTGACCTAATTTTTTCATATATTGTTTTTTTAATAAAGCATCTAAAATGGTTTACTGACATTTTCGTGACAAGCCATTTACTGTTTTTGTTAGTCACATGTCTGATAATGCCATTTCATTTTTATACCCTCTGACCCAAATTCTTTGCAGTTCCTGCCAAGTTAAATAATGAATAAATTCATTGAATTGATTAAACTATCATATTCACAATTTGACGGTTGGGAATTAAAACTTCCTTACTTTTTATAGTATGTTGTTTTTTTTAAGTTAACCCAGGAAGTATTTTGACTTCCAGTTATATTTTCTTTATTGCTGCTCGCAACATTAATATTTTTTGTACACCTCCATTTGGTGGGGAGGGGGCGGGGGGAAGAGTGGTGATGGTATAGAAGGGAGAGTTGGATTCACAGCTGAATATTCAGAGTTTATTGGGGTAATAGTGTTCATGTAACTTTTCATGTCATCCATGAGAAACAAGGATAAAAGCTCAGAATCTCAGTATGAAAGTAGTGTGTTCTGCTTCCAGCATTTCACCATGATGGAGGAATATTACATTTTATTGCCTGGCATGGTCTAGAACAGGGGTGGCCAACCTGTGGCTCCGGAGCCAGATGCAGCTCTTCAGAGGTTACTATGTGGCTCCTTGCATAGGCGCCAACTCCGGGGCTGGAGCTATAGGCACCAATTTTCCAGTGGGCTACAGGGTGCTCACTGCTCAACCCCTGGCTCTGCCCCAGGCCCAGTCCCCACTCCACCCCTTCCTCCAAGACCCCCGCCCCTTCCCCTGAGTCTGCTGCACCCTTGCTCCTTCCTGCACACCACAAAACAGCTGATCACAGTGGGCAGGAGGCACAGGGATGGAGGGTTAGGTGCTGATTGGTGGTGCTGCTGGCGGATGGGAGACACTAGGGGCGGGGAGGAGGCTGACGGAGCTGCTGACGTGTTACTGTGGCTCTTTGGCAATGCACATTGGTAAATTCTGGCTCCTTCTGCGGCACAGGTTGGCCACCCCGGTCGAGAAGCCCTATCCTGAGAGTTGCTGAGCTCTCCGAATTTGACTCCAGAATGTAGAGAAAGTAGAGTACCCAATTCAGCCCAACTACAAGTCCACTGAAGTCATTAGTGTTTTGCCTGCTCAAATCAAGGTTCAATTTGATCTGCAGACTTTACAGAATGTGTCACTGCACATCTTCCACCTAGTGTACACATGAAGATCCATTTCTTGGTCTCATCTAGGTCAGTGGCAAAAGCCCATTGATTTCAGTGGAAGTAGAATCAGGCCCAACGGTACCAGGTACCAGAAATGGTACCTAATTCTGATCACAGTTACAGTGGTGTAAATTAGGAGTGACTCCAATTAAGCTATGCATTAACTCAGTGTAGAAAAGTGGTGTAAACTAAACTAACATCAGTCCTGCTTTTAATTTCTTTAACCTAACAGAAAAACACTGCAAGAAAATTTGACATTTACCGGTCAACTGAAAGGCTGTTTATAGTTGATGAAAGTATTTGCATTTCTTTTGAACAGCAATGTTGCAATTGTGCAACAAAGCTTTATAATGTTTGGTGTTTTTCTTAAAGCCCCATCTGTTGAGTCCTCTGGTTATAACATAATCTCAGTTTTCATTTTTTTAAAAGTATATTTCTAGCCCTTGTGGTTGTAATGAAAAACAGAAAGAAGATAATGAGAACAAACATTAATTTTGTTTTAAAATTTCATGATTTTAAAGTCAATCTCAATTTTGGGGGACTGATTTATGAGTTTTGAACATGAGATGATACTACTGCAACAGTTGATGTCATTAACACCTAACATGGAAGTCAGGTGTTGCACGTGTTAATGATTTCATTAACTGCTTAAGGAATACATGTCCGTAAAGGAAATACCTAATCCATATTTTCAATAAGTTCCTACAGATGCTCTGGCCATGTATGTGGCAAAACTAGTAGCCAAATTGTTGCAGTGTTCTAAAACCATTGGGCTACCAGAAATTTAAAGAGACACTGAATGATTGAGGTATTGATGAGTGTCTTTACAATTGCTCATAGCCCTAATGTTGCCACCCTTGTTCACACTGAGTAGTACTTTACTCCACTGATTTCAGTGGGACAGCTGGTACAGTTTGATAGCACCAAAGACTGGCAGAATCAGTTCCTAAGCATCATATCATATTAGTGTAGTCTGGCAGTAGAAATCTTTTCAAACATAGTCTAGAACTCTCTTTGTGCTGCCTGGTATGCTTCAGTTATAAGGGATATTCTTGCAATATTCTTTATGTTCTCAAAATCTCATTGATCTCATTGCAATTTGGGATGCACAGAAAGGACAAGTTTGGGTCTTTTATCTGTATAAACTTGTGTTATAGATTAATCTATATTCAAGTTGGGATTTTATAGCTCAAGAAAGGATACAAAGGAGGCTCTAAGCCACCTTTCTGCCTCCTCTGTTCATGAGGCTGGCTCCTGGTGAAAGTTATAGCATGTCCCATCCACACCCCCATTCCACCCAAGAATGGCTCCCTTTAGAGCTGGTCAGTAAAATCCCAAGAAGGCATTTTGTTCTCAGAATTTACTGATTTGTTGAAATTTAATGTTTCACAGGGACAGTTAGGTTTTGATGCTGCTCCCCCAGAAATTATACAGGATTTCAGCAGAACCCTGCCTAACAGATAATTTTCAAAACTTGACTCGTTTTCTGCCAGCTGAGCTCCTCAACGTCCCAGGCTTCCAGGCTCATGGTGCCTCAATCGCTGGCTCTACCCATCCCCATTGTAGATGAGAGAGAGCTATGTGGAGAATGACAATTCTGTTTCACAGGGGATTTCAGTGCTTTGAAATTTATTTTTATTTCAATTAGGAAAGCAAACAAAAAAATTAGACATTTTCTATGAAAGGGAATGCTCAGGATGCAAAATGGGGTTCTTCAAGGTGAATGGCAAAGCTAGTTAAATCCAGATTGTTTACTGAGTGCTTCCACCAGCCAATGATTTTTTTTCCACTTTGTGAAATACACCTCTACCCCAATATAACGCTGTCCTTGGGAGCCAAAAAATCTTACCGTGTTACAGGTGAAACCGCGTTATATCGAACTTGCTTTGATCTGCCAAAGCGCGCAGCCCCGCGCCGTTGGAGCGCTACTTTACCGTGTTATATCTGAATTTGTGTTATATCAGGTCACGTTATATTGGAGTAGAGGTGTAATCCAGAATCTTTCTGTCTGTAGTATAGCCGATAACATAATACTGCTAGAATGAGATTTGTGGTATCAGCATTGTCACAAACTGAGAAATTATGAGAGATCTTCAGCAAACCAGGAAGAGTGAGGCCTAAAAAGAATATTTAGTTTGAATGCAGAATGGTGTCACCAGCCTGGTTAGTGGGATTAATGAGTACAGAAATCTCAGTTGAACTCAATTTTAAATTCAGTTTTCAAGTTCACCTCCACAATATATAAACATTGCAAATACAAGGGTTGAAAAATCAGTTATTCGGTTCTTCTTTTAGTTACTCATGAAGAACTGAGTTCAGGTACTTCCTTTGTGAAAATTCCAATAAACAATATAGAATCCTTTAAATAATCATCATAGTGTGTCTCTGATATATCTATAAAAACAGCCATACTGGGTCAGAGTATCCTGTCTCTGACAGACACCTGTACCAGATGCTTCTGAGGGAGTGAACAGAACAGAGAAATTTATCAAGTGATCCACACCATCATCCAGTCCCCACTTCTGGCTGGGGGACAGAGGTTAGGGACACCCAGAGCATAGGGTCGCAGCCCTGACCATCTTGGCTACTAGTCATTGATGGACCTGTCCTCCATGAATTTATCTAATTTTTTTAGAACCCAGTTATACTTTTGGCCTTCAGAACACTGCTGGCAATGAGTTCCACAGATTATGCATTGTGTGAAGAAGTACTTCCTTTTGCTTGTTTTAAACCTGAAGCCTTTTAATTTCATTGGGTGACCCCTGTTTTTTGTGTTATGTTAAGGGGTAAATAACACTTTTTCTTCACACCATTCATGATTTTATAGACCTCGATGATATCTACACTCAGTTGTCTCTTCCCCAGGCTAAGCAGTCCCAGTCTTTTTAATTCTCTCCTCATCTGAAAGCTGTTACATACCCCTAATCATTTTTGTTCCTCTTCTCTGTACTTTTTTCCCAATTCTAAGTATTCATTTTGAGATAGGCTGACCAGAACTGCACGCGGTATTCGAGGTGTAGGCATATAATGGATTTATATAGTGGCAAAAAGGAATTGCCAGGTGAGAAATTCTCACTTCTTAAGTTATCTTACAACAAATTTGAATATCACCTGCTTTGTCATGTCATAGATAGTCAAAAAGGATCTGTGTTACCTCTATCCTAATCTACATAATCACGATGGGAAATACTATATTATTACAATGGTAACTCTCATTGAGGGACTGTTCTCAGTCATGGAGATAACACAACGACAGGTGCAGTATTTCTAAATCCTGTTTTGAAAATTGCTTTTATACTTTTCTCTCTCTAAGTGTAATGCATATGTGTAATATAGTTATTTTTGTAACAAAAAATTAGTTTCATTGTTAAGTATCTGCTGATTTTTAACCTGCTGTTAGGCTACATTTCATACAGGGCAAGTGCTGCACATTCAAACTTAAATGTTGTCTTACACTTCTATAGACCAGAGGTGCTTCTCACAGAGCGGGATGGCCACACAGGGAAGCTGCATCCCTTAAAGGCATGTAGTGGTTCACGCCTTATGCAGGGTGAAGGGCTCTGAGAGACAAGCCTGCGGTGATCCCCTGGTCAGGGTGCCGCTGTGTCCATCACACAGCTGTGCCTAAATGTTGTTAGCTAGCCCAAAGTTACCACACAGCTGACAACCTCTGTTCAGGAGAACAGCGACAATAATGTGGCTGCTCCGGACAAGGCTGTATGAAGAAAAATGAGCATGAGAGCTTTCACAATACCTGCCAGTCACCATGTCTGGCTCAAGGCAGTGTTGTCCATTTCTCTCATAACTCAGAGTATTATATCCACTCACAAACATGTCATGAAAAATAAATGTTATTTTTAAGTACAGCAAAGAGAGTGTGGAAGTACAAGGTCAATTTTCAGTCCTCTCCAAAGAATAGTATTTGATCAAACCCAACCCTAAAATAGATATTTAGATGCTGAATGTGTTCAGGCATAATTTGCTTTGGAAAGTTTACTTGATATGGCACTGGATAAAAGTTTATATATAAAGTTAATTTTGAACATTAATTAAACTGATGAATGGCATGGTTTAACTCATCTAGAATAAGTCTTTCTATGCTTAGTTTTGAAGGATAAAGTTACATAAAATAAATAATAGTAAAAACAAACCATTCCCTCACCTGAAGGGAGAAATTACTTATCAAACCCTGTAACCTGCAACCCTTACACATGTGAGTAGTTCCATTGACTTGAGCAGAACTAATTCTTGCAGGTTTGGGCCCAAATGAGAAATATTCCAGAATAACTGAAAATATTCCATATCAGTTGAATGTTCAGAAACTTCCTTCTAATAATAATGTGAAGTTATATTTCAGCCCTAAGAAATGCAAAAGCCATGTTTTTTTTTATTTCACTGCCCGTTTTGTAAGGCATGATATCAAAAACTGACTGCCTTCAGCTATCTGCCAAGGGCGAATAGTCACACTGAAAAGTATCATCTTCTTGGTATTATGAAACAGAAGTACTAAATAAAAATTATAATAACTCATATCTATAGTAATGAATATACATCTATCTCCTGAACACTACAGAAGAATGATGATTCTGCGCTCATTGTCAGTTAGAGCATCCCTCATGCCCAACATATGCTGGCTACCAGCTGGGGATCACCAGAACTGAAGAGTACTCCAGCCATATCTCTTCAGTGCACCCCAGATAAATCCTCTTTGTTGTACAGAAACCCACAGGTGCAGAGGCCAGTTAAATCAGCTCTATGCTAGCCAAGGATTCTCCTACACCATGGTGGTCTGTATCTGCCTACAATGGATAGCTTTCTGCTGGCATAAAGGAGCTGCACCATGAGCCAGGTTTTGGTCCTAAGGTTAGAGGCCACATATAACCACATGGACTGTAATGTAACCACAGCTTCTGAGGTTCTGGTTAACCAATCAAATTCCATCTTGCTTTAATACTTTAATGTTAAGTATAACAGAAACATTAAAATAGCCTCTTAATATTTGTTGTTTCAAATGGATTTTGACATACTTAAGGTTAGTTGTTAATCATGGCAAAAAAAGGGAAAAGTCATGATCCTATCATGGAAAAGATGCAAACGTTGTCATTTTAGTTAAATATGTTGTGGCACGTGATAATTTAAGTTGTTTGCAATGAGACATTATGAGAACTCTAATATTCTAAAATCAGAATATCTTAAAGCCATGTAATAATACTAAATTGTTAGTTTAAAACCCAAGCTCCATTGCAATGGACATATACGATAAAACTTCAAGAAACAGTCTTGTTCAGTAGTAGGCTGGCATGGGAACCACATCAGTGGGTGAAATCCTGGCCCTGCTGAAGTCAAGAGAATTTTGCCATTGACTTAAGTGGGGCCAAGACTTGAACCTGTGATTTTCTGTGAATCATACACATGCACACACCCACACAGAATTGCCATCGAAATCACGGCTCTCTAGACATACTGTTCTATAAACAGATTTCAAAATTAATATATTAATATTCTGTATTGTGTATCTATCCTGTGCAATTTCTTTCAACACTGATTGCATGAACAGTAATACATGCAGTCTCTTGAATTAGAAAATACTTTGTAGTTTGTTGTTCAGTGTAACATAGTTGACTGCTGACTCCCAACTCTTGACTCTAATGTTGCCGGTCATATTTTGGGCTAGAACATAAAGCCAGTCGTATCACAGGTATCAATAGCCCTCTTTACTTTTAAATTAACACACTTTATAATTGGATAGCATGGTTAGCAGATCAGGTGGATAAAAGATAGGATTGTTTTAACTTTCCTTCTGGCAATTATGCAGATGTAGTTACCTAGTTTTGCAAGTGATGCAACCAATACGTTTAAACTGTTAGCAAAATGGTTATCAAAACCAGTTTAGCTGGCTTCCAGTCTGGATAGGAATAGAATATTTACATGGCACTCATTTTATGGTGAAAAAAAATCTGTACCTGATGAGAAAGAAAAAATAAATGAACTTGGGCTACAAATCAGATGAAATTGGAGAAGCTGGATATGAGTCAACAGTGTGCCCTTGTTGCCAAGAAGGCTAATGGCATTTGGGCTGTATAAGTAGGGGCATTGCCAGCAGATCGAGGGACGTGATCGTTCCCCTCTATTCGACATTGGTGAGGCCTCACCTGGATTACTGTGTCCAGTTTTGGGCCCCACACTACAAGAAGGATGTGGAAAAATTGGAAAGAGGCCAGCGGAGGGCAACAAAAATGATTAGGGGGCTGGAACACATGAGTTATGAGGGGAGGCTGAGGGAACAGGGATTGTTTAGTCTGCAGAAGAGAAGAATGAGGGGGGATTTGATAGCTGCTTTCAACTACCTGAAAGGGGGTTCCAAAGAGGCTGGATCTAGACTGTTCTCAGTGGTACCAGATGACAGAACAAGGAGTAATGGTCTCAAATTGCAGTGAGGGAGGTTTAGGTTGGATATTAGGAAAAAAATTTTCACTAGGATGGTGGTGAAGCACTGGAATGGGTTACCTAGGGAAGTGGTGGAATCTCCTTCCTTAGAGGTTTTTAAGGTCAGGCTTGACAAAGCCCTGGCTGGGATGATTTAGTTGGGATTAGGTCCTGCTTTGAGCAGGGGGTTGGACTAGATGACCTCCTGAGGTCCCTTCCAACCCTGATATTCTATGATTCTATGAAATAAGATTAGTATAGTACTGAGCTAATATAGTAGAGTGATATTGAAGATATTGGATCTTGATTGGACCTTAAAAATAGGCAGTGACACAATTAAGAAAAACAAAGACTAGTTAGGAAGAAAAAATGAATAGTGAGAAGTTGCTGTAAGGCACTGACAGAAAGAGATGTATAGATGTATTGCTCCATTTCAGTTCCGGGTTCTTTGGACATGTATGATAACTGATCTTTCATGGTCCAGTACTTTTTGTTTTTTGATTCTTAATCTTATCTAAGAGTAAACTAAAATGACTGTGGGCTAATAGTTGTTTCCATTAATACCAGCTGTGTCTCAAAGAACTATGTCACAAGTCAAGGCCTTACCTGGTGTATACAGAGGGCCATTTGTCTTTATGTAAACCCTCTGACCGGACTGCAAGAAGCAACAAACAGGTGACCTGAAGACTGGATAGTTTTCAAGACTCTATTTCTGCCATAGATTAAATAAAAAAAAAAAAAAAAGATGACTGCTTGGTGCCCACTTCTGCACCTTTTTCATCTGTGAAACTCCCACACACAATAATTGCAGGACTATGCCATTAGGACTTACCTCACAGAGACAAGGGGTAAGGCCTGAACTTCCTTCAGCTAGGCTATGATATGATAATTACTGAACATTCCTAAAAAATATGCAAGAGAGAGAACTGAAAACAAATGAAGAAGTGAAAACATCAGCTTGGTAGCATTCTTAGAAAGGGAGGAAAATAAGCTAACTCAGGCTAGCTTCCAAGTTTATATTTAAACATTGCTGTTCATAAAATGGATGACTGGAAATGTTGTTGTTCAGGTTATTTTGTAGGGAAACATGCTTACCACGCATCATGCTACTCCTTCCATATGTCACTAACCTTTGACTTAATGGTTCTTTTCATTCTAGAGAGAGACCTTTTTGGAGCAGAACCATTTGACCCTTTTAGCTGTGGAGCAGGAGATTTCCCTCCAGACATTCAGTCCAAACTAGATGAGATGCAGGTAATTATTTATTTATCATTTCAACAAATGGTTTCCATTAGCACGTGAACACGTACCTAATAAGGGTAAAGTATACATCATAGAGCTGTCTTTGTGTTATAGCATGTTAAGAATTTGTTCCTTAGTATGCAAAGGAGAATGTACTTTGATCTTTGTGGATGGATCCCACTGACCTTCAATCAGAGTTGAACATTTGACTCCCTGAGGCAATCTTGAATATTCTCAGTGTCTTTAGAAAGAATGCATTTGGCACTTAAGTGTGCTAATTATTGCTGGTTGGAAATTTTCTGACATCATTTGACATTTCCTGTCAGAAAATGATGTTTACTTGAAATAAAAATGCTCTGCAGGACCGTCCTGATTTTGACAAAATTCCAAGCAAAACCAGACAAGTTTCCAATAGAAGCCTGCCTAATTTTCTGCCAGCTTACCTGCCTGGCTCCAGGTTCCTTGGCAGCTGGGGGCGCCTAAGTAATGGGCAGCTCGGGGAGACTTGGAAATGTTTAGAAAAGGTCATAATGAAACTCTGGAATTCTGATTCATGGGAAATGTTGAAATTTCATTTATCATTCCAATTTGGAACAACTTTTTCATTTTGAAATTTACTGTAGACTGGGAATTCAAGTCTCTGACCAGCACTAGTACTAATATTTGCATAGAGTAAGGTCAAAGCTAAAGTTAATAGGACATGAGAAATATCACTCAGAGGTTTGGCATCAGGAAAACCTAGGTAGAACAATTCTACTGTGGAATTTCCACAGCATTGTTTAAATAATTTCTTCAACAAAGGGGTTTGAATTTGATTGCATAATGCATGTTATATCATCCTATAAAGAATGTTAGCATAAATTAATGGTTTGGATTAAAAAAAAACCCTAAAACATGTTTATATTTCTTTATACTATTTCTAATATCTCTTTTATCTTCTTGTGCTTTCCTGGGTGTTTAGCGTCAGCGATGGTTGGTATATTGTATTTTAATATCAATATTAAATCAATTTGTTGTAATTAAAATCCTAAAAAATGGGCATGCTGTATAATTGACATCTTTGGTGAGGCTTATATTTTATGTCTCTAATTCAGGACCATTTTTATGCAAATGTTTTTGGGGGGCTTTGTTATTTTAAAGAGGGGGTTGGTGGGTTGGTTTGGGGTAGGGGAGTTGTCTTTCAAGTAATAATTTATAGACTTTTTTCCCAATTGTTCATTTCCTTATTTAAATATGGTTGCTTTTTCCTTACCACTTACACTGATATTGTATAAGTTAACTTTTGCATTTTCATCATCAGACCATTGCTAGTGAAAGTGTCTCTTCAGGCAAATATTATTTATCAATCTATTCTACCCAAATGTATCTGGAACCCAGAGTGGGGGGGGGAGGTTGCGGGGGAGGATGTTTCTGTCTTGGTTGTTGGTGTTAATTTCTCTTGTATGATCTTTTGACACAATATGAGGCATCTTCCATGCTGGCATATGAAAATATAGGGGTGTTGAAAAACCTGTGGCATTTTTTTGCTTCCATTTCACACTTGAACTTCAGAGGCAAAATTGTTGACATTAAACTTTTGTATTATATGATCTATATAATAAATTAGTTCTTGATTAAGATCAGTCAGTTGCTTGCCTATTTTGAAATGAAAAGAAATATGAAACAGTGCATGATAGGCAAGTTTGGCATCTTAGAAAAGTCATGAGTGGTTTCTTGGGCCCACAAGCCTATCTAAGGAGTCAGTGAGGATGTTAAAACAATTCGGAAGAAAAACATAAGCAGTTCCAAGAAACCTAGTGAGGCCAAAAACCACAATCTGAGGAATATGACAGTAATGGGGAATATGAGACAAAACTGAAGGCCTCGTTTATATTCTATAGTAGACATGTATGTAGAGCCAGCATGTTTGTACTCATTCACTTTGTAAAAATATAGATTTTCTGAGTTTCAGTAAGTGTATATTTGATCAAATAATATAGAATGCTGTTATTTATTGGTTGTCTGTCCAGGGAGACAATTTACATAGAGTTCAGCAGTGAGGGCAAGATAACAACTTAGAACAGCTGATCATTCAAGAGAACATAAAGCTACTGATATAAGTGGGGAATTTCTAAGTAATTTCCAGTGTACAGAGTTAGTATATCTTTATAGCAGGTAACGTTTGAGACAGACAAAGAGTGAAGGTATAACAAGAATGTCAATAAAAAAAACAGGTGATAAGAAAGCACTAAGTAGCTGCTGCTTGTTATTACTGTCAGCACTGCCAAAAAAGATGGGCTCAAATTAAATTCTCTGAACTTTTGGGTATCTTTCCAAATCCAACTTTAGTTTTGGTCCATATTTCACAATTATGATCTTTCTACTGTCACTGTGAATCCGACCTTTCAGGAATGGTCAAAATCTAGACATGGACCCAGATCTGAATTTTGCAGCTCAGACACATCTCTGGTAAACATGCTGTGACAATATCCTCCCGGGGTGCAGCCTGGGACTGTGGGACCACTGTGCCCCCTGAACTCTCTCCAGCCTGGGCTGTCTCTCACAATGCCTTACTAGTGACCAACAACAAACCCCTCCAGGCATTGTGATCACTCAGCACAACAGCATATGAAGCCCCACACGCAGCGATATTGCATGAATGCTTCCAGAGCCACTCATGAATCACCCAGAGAAAGGCACCAGCCAAATACCCCCAGCTCCCAGCACCGTACCTGAGAAATATACCATCTTGCACTGCTCAAGATGGGCAGTGCAGATTTATTAATTAGTTCACTACTTCAACAATGGAAAGTGGTTATACACCAGCCTTTGTCAAACCTGAGCAGATTTGCCGGACACTTCATACAAATTCACTGGTAAAGATAAACAGTTAAACAAATGTATTGACTATAAATGATAGATTTTAAGTGATAGGCAAAAAGTCAGAGTTAGTTACCAAAAGAAATAAAATATAAGCACGCAGTCTAAACTCTCAACCCTATTAGACTGGGCAGCAGCAACTAGATTAAGCAGTTTTTCTCACCCCACTGGATATTGCAGTCCTCAATATACAGGTTTGTTCCTTAAACCTGGGCCAATCTCCTCTGTTGGAGTCTTGTCTTCTTCTCAGTGTCTTAGGTGCTTGCAGCGTAGGTTGGGGCAGGAGAAGGGCCCAGCACATGGCCACTCTCTCTGTTTTATACCCTCAGTCCATGTGCTTGGAAAACACAAGTCCAGGCATGTCTGGGAGCATTGCTGAGTCTCCAGGCAAAGTTGAGCAATTCCCCTGGTGTGGCCCCATGCAGGTGAGTCATTGCATTGTAGCTCCCCTGCTGGACAATGGTTGTTGATGGCTGAATGATTCCCCACCCGGGTGTTGGTTACTTTCCTTGCTGTTGCCTCTGGGGAGATAATATCTGGCTGATTCCCCAATTTACAGCATGTTTTACTGACTACCATACAACACAATTCTCATAACTTCATATGCCTTAATGATACACATATATGGATAGAGAAATGACTTTCAGCAGATCAAACCTTTGCCCTGATACATTACAAAACATGCTTTTATATGTAAGATCATGAGGAATATGGGGGTTCCAGGACGCTCCCCCAAGGTATAGAAGGTCACACATTCCTTCTGTTTTGCTGAAACATTTTCATCCCTCTGTGTTTTTACCATACTTCACACATAAATCAAATTAGTCTTTCCATATTCTCTAATCTCCTGAATTTGAAGTTTCTTAGAGGATGTTACATGGACGGAAACTTTCCCATTTCACAAATTATAGCAGCAGCATCTGTTATATGTTCTAAAGTCCCACTTTAGCTAATCTTGTACAGCTTGCAGAAGATGTGGCCATTCTTCTTTCTCTTCCTAATGCAATAAGAGGCTTGCCTTTATTTTCCCAGAAATCAATCACATTTAGATAGAGATCATTATCTGCTCAAATACATGAAAATTTGCCATTGGATCTTTGGGTCTGTGCTGCTTTAAGCCCAGTGGGTGCAGTCAGACTAACAATGAAAAGCAAGTCAACCAGGTTAAAAAACAGAAAGTTCTACCATTTACCTGAGCTCAGGACTGTGCTACATCTCAGCAGTGCTGGCCATTGAAATGACTGAAAAACTATTGTTCACTAGTGTGTGTCCTCGCTAGAGCTGGTCAAGTATCTAGATTCCTCAGATTTCCAAAGGGATACAGGCCTGCGTATGTCACCAATACTGCCCTAGTTGGTTTGGTAATCTATCCTCTGCTCTCAACATTGTAGATCAGGTGTCTGTACTCATATTGGTAAATCTGGCCACTGTATGCAATACCAGTTGTCGTGAGATGATGTTGATGTGCTCTGAAAGGGCCTTTCAGTGGCTTAAGCTATGTTTACACTTAAAATGCTACAGCAGCACAGCTGCAGCACTGTAGCTGCACGATTGTAGCATTTCAGTGTAGACACTTACTACAGCGACAGGAGAACCCCTACCATCACTGTAGTAAATCCACCTCCTGAGAGAATTCTTTCATTAATCTAGCATTAGCTTCTTTGGGACTTAGGTCAGCTGAACTGCATCTCTCAGGGGTGTCAATTTTTCATACCCTTGAGCGACACAGCTGGATCTAACTTTCTAGCGTAGACCAGCCCTGGGTTTTTACCTCTTAGAGCAGGGGTCGGCAACATTCGGCACGCGGCTCGCCAGGGTAAGCACCCTAGCAGGCCGGGCCAGTTTATTTACCTGCTGATGCTGCAGGTTCGACCAATCGCCGTCCCGGGCCAATGGGAGCGGTGGGAAGCTGCGGCCAGCCCATCCCTCGGCCCTTAAGAGGCATAATCAAGAGGCCATGAGCTACAGTGTTTTCATTATGCTTTTTGCTTTCATCTCTGTTTCTGTTTCATCTGACTGTGACTTTCTTTACAAATCTGCTGTAAACTTTAAAAAAATGTAAAATAGTTATAAAAATATGTTAATAATATGTAAAGCTAATAATCAATATTTGTGTGGGGAAGATGCTTTAAACTAGACAGACAAGCACGTTTTTAGTTCATACAAATAATAGTTTTTGCATTTTAAATAAAGGGAAAAAATGTTAGATTTTCCTTTTTCATTGATATCAACATCTTGTTAGTTCTAGGAAAACATTGACTCTACCTACATATTTTTGCCCAAATATATCAAAATGAACACTTTGAAAACAATCTGAAAAAGGTGATAATATGTGAAATATAGTTGTCATTCCAAACGTATAGTTTGTTTAAGTCAGGAAATAAGTGGATTGAAGTTTTATGCTGTTCAACTACTTTTCATTGTGCCATTGTCAGCCAGATTTTAGGTCAAGTCCTAATGTCCTTACTCCGTTTTACTCCATGCTTTCAGTGGGAGTTTGGCCATAATAAGGAGAGCAGGATTTGATAGTAAGAATGCTTTTGATACGGATTAACAGTCCTATCTAAACGTATCTTCCAAATGGTGCATCCTTGATAAAGACTACTGTTCACAGAAACCTATTTAAGAATCATAAAAATGTAGGGCTGGAAGGGACCTTGAGAGGTCATTTAGTCCAGCCCCCAGGGCAGAGTCAGGACCAAATAAACCTTACCATCCCTGACAAGTGTTGTTTCAACCTGTTCTTAAAAATCTCCACTGGTGGAGATTCCACAACTTCCTTTGGGAAGCCTATTTCAGAGTTTAACTGACACTTGTCATTAGAAAGATTTTCCAAATATATCCCCCTTGCTGAGATTATACCCATTACCTCTTATCCTACCTTCAGTGGACATGGAGAGCAATTGATCACCATCTTCTTTATAACAGCCCTTAACATACTTGAAGACTGTTATCAGATGCCCCCTCGGTTTTCTTTTTTCAAGACTAAACATGCCCAGTCTTTTTAACCTTTGCTTATATGTCAGGTTTTCTAACCCTGTTGCATTTTTCCTGCTTTCCTCTGAGCTCCTTCCGATTTTGTCCACATCTTTCCTAAAGTGTGGTGCCGAGAATTGGACACAGCACTCTGAGCCCCCGTCAATGCTGAATAGAGCAGGACAATTACTTCCCATGTCTTTCATAGATTCCAAACCCAGAAAGGGCCATTAGGATAATCTAGTGAGTCTGATGATTTTTAAGTCAACTCATGTTAACACTGTAGTTCCTGGCATTAAAATATTATTTTATCTTGCCTTTTTTGGAAATCCTTCTTATTCAAGAAAGCTAGTTTTTATGTATGGTATTAGTTAAGTATCTGGCAGCTAAACCGGCAGTTTCTTTTAGTCCTGAAGTTTGCTAATTACAATCAGCCACATACCCAGGTCAATATATAACTCAGACCTTACCCCAAAATCACGCTGCTGCCAATCCTTTAGTATCTAATATCTAACGGTTTGTTTATAAAAAGGAAGAAAGAAAGGTGAGAGTTAAAATTGGTTAAAAGAATCAAATATATACAATAATTGCAAGGTTCTTGGATCAGGCTTGTAGCAGTGATGGAATGAACTGTTAACTGGTTAAGTCTCTGGTTGCTCCCAAATCATTGGAAGGACCTCAGTCCCTTGGTTAGAATGCTCCCGTTAGTATAAGTTCATAGTTCAGAGGTATGAGCAGGAAAGAGGACAAATGGGAATGTTTTCAGGGCCTTTTATAGCTTCTGCCGTGTGGACAGAAACCCATTGTTCTAGTTTGTGGAAAATCACCGGTAACAAAACGGAGTTTGGACTCACATGGGCAAGTCAGACGTCCATGCATGCTTTGCTTAGTCATAGCAAAAGCCATTACCTACACTCTCTTTAGACCGTTTACATGAAAGTCCCTCAGGTGTGAATAGGCATCTTCCATGGTCCATTGTGAGTTAAGTGTTCTTTAATGACCCATTCAACTTGAATAGGCCCTTCACAACGTGCTGACTGAATACCTTGTGGGTGTTACCGCAGGAGCAAACATTTGAAATACGGGTACATAGTTAATATTCATAACTTCAGATAAAAAACATGATACAGCCATACAGATAAGTTAATCATATTCAGCACACCGTAACTTTTTCATAGACACCTTACATGACACATTTTGTACAAGAGTTGTTGCAGTTATATAACAGTGGTAGCAACAATGATCTACATGGTCATATTTGAATCATATTACATCACAGCCTCTAACTGGATGTATTGTGTTTGCTTAGAACAATTCTTCTGTGTTTAAGGCTTTTGTGCTTTCATTCGGTGTTGCCAGCTTTAGTAAAATTCATTAAAAATGGGGCAAATTCACCAACATGCTCTGGCTGCTTTATGCCACCCAGGCAACGCAACGCAGTCGTACCCAGGCTGGTTCAACCAGGTCTACAACCGCTTAGTCTTGCTGGACCATAATAGTGATTCTGGCCTGTAATGTGATCTTGGTATGAAACTACTGTTAGAAAAAGCTTTTGCCTGGAAAATCTCAGACCACATTATAATTAAACCCCTTGAAGTTTATTTTATTTCTCTTAATTTTATTTTCCAGACATTAATAATCCCAAGTGGGATTATTAAATATTTTGACACTTTAAATTCTAGCATGTGACTTGATTTTTTTCATGAGATGAGTTTAGCTGAATCTGTGATTTGCCTTTTATCTTTAAAAGGTATCTTTTTGATATACAACACATGCATGGTATTTATTCATGGTAACCTAATGAGAGTTACAAGTGTACATAAACTGGAGACTATATCTTTGGAGTTTGAGTTTATATCTATCCACAATAAGGATGATTTAAAAATCATCCTTGATTATTTTGTCTTAGATGCTTTATAAAAACACATACTGCTTACTTCATACTGTATCAGCAACATTTCCCAAGTACATCCTACTTTCAGGAAAAAACTGAAATGAGCATTACAGCAGGAGCTACTGTAATTAAAATTATTTTGGCCTTTTCATGGGGCCCCCTACCTTTCTTCCAATTGCTCATGACTGCAATATTTTCACTTATCAGAATGAAATTTTCCAGGCTTAGTCTCTGCTCAAAAGTGATGTTTCTTTTAAAGTGCAAGCCAAAGTAGTTCAGCATTTTTTAAGGATGAGGAAAGTGGAGAAAGACTTTCTCCATCATAAAAACAAAATGCTTTGGGTCAGATTCCTGCCCTGACTTACATTGAGTAGTATCTTACTTCACAAGTAGTCCCGCTAGAGTAAATGGGATTGCTGATGATGTAAAGTACTTCTCAATGAAAAGGTGGCAGAATCTGGCCTTTAATTTGTTTTTAAACACCTCTGCCATGAAAACAGAAGGAGAAAGCTGAAATTTGACATGAAAATAGATAATAGTCTTGAGAATCATCTTTGAGTGTTCTAATAGCAATCAGTTTTGATTTGACCAAATTATGTGCCTTTAAAATGAATACCTTGAACATGCACAGTGGATCTGGTATGATTTTTTGCACTTTTTAGCAATGCTTTGAGTGAAGGTAGGTTGTGTAGCACTTGCACAGTTGATTTAGCTGCATAGTGTTTGTTAAAGGTAACAGAACCAGGTGAAAGAGAATGTTAGAGTTCCATGGTTCCGCACTGAAAACTGAGGAAACAATAAAGTTAAGGTTGCTTTTGTAACTTTAATGCTGACTGCTTGTGTGTATGCATTTTGCTACAACCTAGTGGTATGATCATATGTTGTTTCTCAATAACAATGTGATAACTATATAGTTGTTGCTACAAACTCAGATACACGGGTGTAACATCTTGAATATTTTATTCATTCTTGTACACTGACACTGTTTTAATTGTTATAACAGTCCAGTATATATTAGCTTAGACTTTTTATATGTTAAAGTTTCCTCTGTATAAGCTATGTAATATAAGAATGTAGGGCCAAATTGTGCCTGGATTTTATATGCATGAACAGCGAAGGAGGTGGCATAAGAAGCCTTCTTTACCGTTGTGTGATCCATATGTGATCTAGGACGATTTGCAGCCTCTCTGTTAAATGGAGAAAAGAGGCTGTTATATCCCTATTGCTTTTGAGTTGGGGAGGTCTCCACCTCCCCATGCATCTCCAGCCTATAGTGTTGGTGAACCATGTGGAGGTAGGTAGTTCCCTTGAGTAAGTTCCTTGAGATAGAATGTTTTCCGGTGCTTCACCAGTGTCTTGAAATGTTCAGGGTATTTTTGTTTTGTTTTGTTTTGTTTTCCAACAAGGAGGTTGACATTTCTTAGATTCAGTTCAAGATATGAGGCAGCTAACTTAGTTCCACACTCCTGGAAGTTGCAGTAACTGAAGTGGTAATCTCCCAGCAATATCCCTATTAAAAATTGTAATAAGGAGTTTAATATATTCTGGGATTTACCATCCCTGGAGAAATATAGCAGTATTAGTAAGGATTCACATGGTGAATTTTTGAAAAATTGTATCAGGTTAGTAAACACATGCAAAATACCAAAAATGCCATTATATGCCATTAAATCTTCAGAAGTTTTTCACATTAGCATAGCTACAAACCATTCTTTCATTCTTTTACCACTTGATATATTCATTTTGTCTTTTAGGTGCATATTGTGTTTTGCACTCTGTTTCATGTAGTATTTTCAGACATTTGTGTATTTGTGCTACATTTTTTTCTTCTGCACCTATCCTGATTAAAAGGAACTTATTAAAACTCAGCCTTGGAATATGACCAATTTTTTTAAATGTGCAAGATTCACTATGTGATATTCATTTTAAATTCAATTTGCATTTTTGCACAAAGCCAAAAGACTCTGACCTTCTGGCACTGAAATCTTGCATCCTTGAGACCGGTTCTTGCAGAATTGCTTAACTTGACTCACATGAATGGTACCACTGGAGCCTACGAGGACTACTTATATGCCTAAAGAAGAGCGTGCATTCAGGAGTTTGCAGGATTGGGGTTTATATCTGTGGAAAAAGACTACCTTTTTATTAACTATGTCTGATTTTTTTTTTTTTTTTTACAGGAGGGGTTCAAAATGGGACTAACTCTTGAAGGCACAGTATTTTGTCTGGACCCACTAGACAGCAGATGCTGATGTCATGACCAGAAATTTGAAATTCTTATATGATCCTTTATTTTTAATTCAGAACAAGTATTATAGATGTTATTCATGTGCCAAAAAATATATTTTTAAACATGGTAACTCTTGTGAAGTTTGCTTCTGTAAAACTCCAACTTAGGTTCCCTGTACAAATGTAAAAAGTCACACTTGTATATGAAATATGAATTAAATTACACTGTTGTATTTCTCGCTCTCATACTTGGACAAACATTTGCAATACCTAAGGAGTATTCACTTTAAGCTGGGAAAGTTCTTTAATGAACTCATAGATACCTCTTTCTGTTAGAAGACAATATAATTTTTGCATAATATTTGAGTGGTGACCTTTTAAAATTAATCGTCTAAAGCCACTATTTAATTTCAGGTCAATGGGATGATTATTGTACAATAAAAAATTTAAATACCACTTAAGGAAGTAAAACATACTGAAAATTAGTATGTACATAAAGGACAAATCTGGATGCCATGTAATTAATTCCAGTTAACTGTACACAATCACTATAATATATGAATAATGTTATTGTTAGCCTATTACATCTGTAATATTTTAGGCCTTTAATTCACATTTTAAAAAGTAAAAATATCAGATTAATTGTCAATATGCTAGCTAATGTTTGATAAGTGTGTTAGGGAGGTCTAGTATACATGTTACAGTTATTTTGTAAAATGGACAAACTTAATGCTATGCATTTCCGGTTTGATGTTTTACAGCTAAGCTAGTTGCACATATTATATGATGTTTGTAATTTGGAATTCATTACATGACAGCTATATTTAATGTTCTGAAAACTAAGACCTTCATGCTAAAGAACACATAGTAACCCCACTGCATTCACTGGGACTACTCGTGTGTAAAAGTACTCGCATGCTAACGTGTTTGCGGGGGTGGGGCCTTCAAATGTTGAGAAACACTGTAGTGTTACTGTTAAATGTCACACTGCAGCTCTACAGCTTACAGCAACAACTCAGTGCAAGCTAATAATGAAATCTTAAATACCCATAAATAGGTCACATAACAGAGTAAGATATTAAAAATATCTTGCATTGTGATGAATAATCACACACACAAAATATTGCTGCTGGGTGTTAGTATATTGTTGACTTGACTATGTGTACTTTTCACTAACCTTTAACATAAGCAGTAAGTGAACATATGATTTGTGAATGTTTGCATTCAGCCATGAACTTGTTCCTTAATGTTTATACTTTGCCATGATTTTGTTCAGTGTGTACCATGCCCAAATTTTATGTTAAGGATATTCCCTTCCATCCATAAAACCCTCATTAACTCCCCCCTCCCTATTAACAACACACATAAGTAGAAAAAGAACTTTCAGGGGATTTTTAGTATGGTTGGTTGGGGTCTTCCCCCCTTCCCCCTCCCAAAAAAAAGACTTACTTTTTTGGTACATTATGGCTCATTAAATGTTGCTTTTGAGCTTATTATCTTAAGGTTTAAACAGAAAAAATGCATTTATGCAATATTACATTTAAGCATATATACTTAGGCCCGGATTTAGCAAAGTACTTAAGCACATATGTAATGTTAAGGATAAGGGTAGTCCCATTAGCATCAGTGGAGGCTACTCATTTGCTTGAAGTTAGGCATGTGCTTAAGTAACTTGCTGAACTGGGATCTTAATGTTCAACTTTATGTAAGTCTTCCTCTCTTATTCTTTGCTCAACATATACATATACACACACACACTCATGCACACACACACACACACACACATATATATAATCACTAACAAATAGAGTAGTATATGTTTCATAAGCAAAAGTCTTTATAATTTTGTTTGTCTTATAGTATTTTGGAATTTGTATAATGAGGATGTTTAGTAGCCATATCCATGGCTTTTTTTAACAAATAGAATTTGTATTTTTATTGTACTTTAAAAAGCTTTACGTAATAAGCATATATTTAGTGGCCATTTACTATCAATGGTAACACAATACTAAGAGATTTGCACATTTTAAGAAACCTTTTTCTTTACTGATTTTTATGGCAATTGACTCTGCAAATGGCATGATGAAATATTATATAAACCGATTGATCAGTACAAAAATACTTAAATCAATGCAACAGTGCATTTTTAATGAAAATGTTTAGTGATCTGGTTCAAAATTGTATTTCTATGTAATCTCAATTGTCTGTTTACTTTTGCCTAAAATAAATGTTTTTAAATAAATTGTATTGTAGAACATACTGTTCATTCAGTAAATTAAACAGAACTCAGTGGTGGGAAAGTCACATAAACACCATCTCAATAAGCCAAGAATTGCATGGCAGGGGACCCAGTACTTCAAAGTCTTACACATGTGCTTAGCTTTACACACTGTGGCAGATCCTCGGCAGGTGTAAATTGCTGTAAGGTTACTCCTATTTATTGGAATGTGACCTCCTCTTCATGGGTTAGAGAAAGTTTCCAATAATAAGAGATGTCTCATGTCCCATACATCCTGATATTTCATACAGGTAAGTAAAAATATGCTCTGTTCCCCCAAATCGCAAGTCTTGTTTTCATTCTTTGCCTGTCACCCAATAATACTAATAAACCGAGGGGGACCGATCCTTATCTTGTTTAAATTGTCATAGTGCCATGGACTTCATTGTAGCCAGCGCTGGTAGAACCACTAGGCGAACTAGACCGCCGCCTAGAGCGCCTAGTGGTTGAGGGCGCCTAAAAGCCCGCTCAGGCGAGGAGGTGGAGTGGAGGTGAGCTGGGGCGGGGGGGGAGGGCCGCCTGCAGTAACAGGGGGGGTGGCGCACAGGGGAACCGCTCCCTGCCCCAGATCACCTCCACTCTGCCTCCTCCGCTGAGCACACAGCCCCCGCTCTAATTCTCCTCCAATTGGCGCCGCAGTCCTAGGAGTGGAGGAGAATTAGAGCGGCGCTGGCGTGCTCAGCGGGGGAGGCGGAGCGGAGGTGAGCTGGGGCGGGCTCCTCGGGTGGGGATAGCTGCCGCGGAGGGGGCGGGGTTAGCTTCCATGGGAGGGAGCTCCCCGGGCGGGATTAGCTGCAGAGGAGGGGGGGTAGCTGCTGCGGGGGGGCAGCAGCAGGCTCCCTGGATGGCGGACTGGGTTAGCTGCCGCGGCGGGTGGGGTTAGCTGCCATGGGGCGGGGCTCCTCTGTTGGGAGGAGCAGGTGGGCGAGGTTAGCTGCCGCGGGGCAGCGGGCAGGGTTAGCTGGGTGGAGGGGTGGCACAAGGTGGAAGTTTCACCTAGGGCGTGAATCTTCCTTGCACCAGCCCTGATTGTAGCTATGACCCATGAAGTCAATGAAGTAGGCTTGCTGCTGCAGGTGGTAAAGCTGGTCATGAAGAGAGGTCACTCAGGCTGTCATTCTGATGAGTACTGTCATATCAAAAATAATCTAACCTCTCTTTTTTTAATCTTCATAAAACATTACTGGGCACTTTGATTCTTTACTGGAATTATAACGTATTCATGCTTTTTTAAATCTGGAAACATTGAAACTAATTGCAAGCCTTCCACTGTCAGAAGTTGACTTCAGATGGAACTCCGCACATGGAGAGTTTATGGCTGTGGCCCCTTCAAGAGCTAGTAAGGAATGGGTATGTTTAATAATCTCATTCAAGTTTGGAAATGTGAACACACCTGTTGCTCTTTCCCACAAGCCAGGTGCATTTGCTCTTTTCTATCAATGTTCTAAAAGTGTTTATTCTTAATTTCAATCTGTTAAAACAACATGTAAGTGCACATATCAGATATTGTAGATTCACATTGTGCAGTACAGTCACTTGGTGGTTGATCCTGTCCTATTGAAGTCAATGGGAAATTTACCACACTTCAATGGGAACAGGATCATGCCTTCAGAACTTCTTGTTCATCAACTGCCAAAAGTACTTCCAGTTTGTCATTTTTTTTTCTTTAAAAGCATGCTCTATTTTCCAATGCTTCGGGATCTCTGCTGGTCTTTTTAGAAGAGATGGCATGTTGTCGAGAACTCAGAGCAGGTGACTGTGAGAATGGGAGGTTTTGTGTCCTAATTTCGGGCTCTGCTACTATCTCGCTGAATGACCTTGGGGAATTCACCTAGCCTTAGCCTGCTGAGGTCTAAAATGGGATTAACAACATTTACCCACCTCATACTTGGATAGTGAGGCTCGCTTAATAGTTTGTGTTTTGGATCCAGAAATCTGTGCTGTATCGAGCATAAAAGAATGTACTGCAACAGCTAGGAGCCGTCAGATTGGTCTGCTCTTTTCCTTCTTTCTCTTGAAGGTCTTTTTTTTTTTTCCTAATGGATCTCTGAAGTGCTGGTATTGACTGATAATACTACGCAGCTGTGACTAACCCTTTTCCTCCAGGTGCATTACAGTAACTCCTCACTTAAAGTCATCCCAGTTAACATTAACAGAGGGTCCTGTGGCACCTTTAAGACTAACAGAAGTATTGGGAGCATAAGCTTTCGTGGGTAAGAACCTCACTTCTTCAGATGCAAGTAATGGAAATTTCCAGAGGCAGGTATAAATCAGTCTGGAGATAACGAGGTTAGTTCAATCAGGGAGGGTGAGGTGCTCTGCTAGCAGTTGAGGTGTGAACACCAAGGGAGGAGAAACTGCTTCTGTAGTTGGATAGCCATTCACAGTCTTTGTTTAATCCTGATCTGATGGTGTCAAATTTGCAAGTGAACTGGAGCTCAGCAGTTTCTCTTTGGAGTCTGGTCCTGAAGTTTTTTTGCTGTAAGATGGCTACCTTTACATCTGCTATTGCATGGCTAGGGCCCAGAGGAAATTTGCCACAGCCAAAATAGCTGTCTCGATCACCTGAACTACTTCCAAAGACTGGTTCTTTCCTGTAGTGAAGCCTTTTTAGCTTAATTTCTGGGGGGAAAAGTGCCTGGAGTTTTCTCACGCTTGCAGAATAAACGTGATTCTGTAATCCCTTTGGTGACTGTAATTGCCAAGAAATGGTGTTTGCTCTCAAAAGTTTATTATAATTATTTTTCACTTCATTGTCTCAACTCTGCAGTATCTAGTTCCCACAGAGTGGATTCTATTTCACAAAAGAAGTCTCTGCTGCACATGAAAAGAGTACTCTGTCTAAGATGTCTCTAACCAAACAAGAAAGGGTCCCATCTTCATTACAGCTTATCAACCATTAAAAAACCTTTACCTGTGTACAATGCTTTTCTTAAAGCACAGGAAGACATTTCAGTACTCTTCTGACCTTTATATTAGCCAGAATTGGTGCCAGCCAATCGATCGGCTTCAGTTCTTTGATATTTCATGCTCATTGTAGCCAGTAAGACAGTGAAAGCTTTTCTAAAAAACAAACAAACAAAACCCAGGAAGGATGTTTCAGAGGACTTTGAAAATCCATCTAAATAGCTGTCCAGGCATTTTAAAATTCAACCAAGTATGTCTGTTTCCAATAAGTCATATCCTATAAATGTAACCCTTCTGCTAAGTGAAGACAGCAGCAACAAGGGCCGGGTTCGGTATCTAGGGGTTCCTTTTCAACAGGGCCAGGTTCAGTATCTAGGGGTTCCTTTTCAACAGTACAACACAAAACCAGCTCAAGACCTGGGACAATTACATACCATCCTCTGGGTGCCTCTAAGGCTGGAATTAACTCAGCATTAATTTGGGAAAACACTACAACTGGGGCTCATAAACACAAACCGTGAGCAAAAGACCCACCCCCAAGTGTCCTTTTCCCCTGGGGGTCTTAAGTCCAGCAACCCAAAAGTCCCTTTAACGTGCCTGTCCCTTCTCTGTAACCCACTCACAATTGCTGTCCTTGGCCAGTGCAGCCCCAGAGTTCAGAGGTTCATTCGCAGAGTTCACTCCCACCCTGTGTGCACTGCTCGGGCACTCGCTTGTCATCCCAACGGCCAATTGCCTCGCCTCTGAAGGGCTCTGCTCTGGCCCTCTCCACCAGCTTCTCTGCTAGCCGGTTGCTACACCTTTCCTCTAGCCTCCCTGCTGGCCACACCTCTCCACCAGCCATCCGGCTAGCCACTTTCCACGCTTCTCCACCAGCTGCCCACTCGCTAAGATGGCTTCAAGGCCTCCACAGACACTTAGCACACCCCTCAGTGATTTCAGCTATTAGTGGGGGAGCCTCACTGTTGGTGCACACTGGACAGTCTCTTGCAATAGAGACACTGTCCCAAAGTAGGTGTAATACTAGGTATCAGTGATTTCAGCTCTGCAGCATGTAACAACACTCTCAATTGAGTCTAAATTAGCTCTTTTATTATATCCTGGAGAGAGAAAGGATCAAATAGTGTCTAGGACACTTAAACCAGACCCACACCACCAGGTACAAGTACCTTGCCCCCATCCTCTCTCAACTCACTGGGCTTTGGAACCCATGTCCCCTGGCTAGTGAGTGCTGTTCAGTTGAGGGTGAGTCCCTCTATCGGAGTATGCCAGGTACAGTTCTGCTGCCCTCGGTTCACACAAAAAGGATAGCAACCCTTTATTATTCCTGCCCCAACAACAAGGAGACTGGGGATCCAACACCAGCCACAAATGATCATTTTGACAAGCAATCCCATCATGCTGAACACCTAGGCAGGGTGGGTGTGTCCATGCAAATGAGATCAGCTTCTGAAGGCTTTTTCCACAGTTCACGACTAGATGTCAGGGGAGAGCTCATCCAGACTCGGCTTACATAAAGTTCAGCCAAAGAAAGCACACAGACAGTTCTGGATAATTGTCCTCCTTTATAATTCACTGTTAAGAGAAATAAACCCATTCCTTTTGATGAGAGGTAAAGACTTTTATGATACATTATATTAATACATGAATGTTACACAGTATTTCTCATCAATTAAATATGTATCAGATTAGCCATTATTTAATTTTGTCCTATTCTTTTGGAGATATTTGGCAACTTTTGTCAAATGTTAGTGCCATTGCAACTGTGATCTGTAATTCACAAGAAAAATTCTGTACACCAGCAGACTTATTTTATGTCACATCTTACTAAAAATACTTGTATATCCAAATATTTTCATTGGACTCAAAATGCTCTCTGGACATAGAAACACACTTCTTTACCAACTCATAACAGCAAACTTAATGGCAATAACAAAATTTGTGTGTGATGGGTTGAAGATTTATGAACATGTGGAGTTGTAATTTACCTTTTGTTGTTTATAACACAACCACAACTTCATGAAGAAGTTTCTTGACAAAAAATTCTTGGTTTTGTCTTGACACTGCAGGTTTTTATGTAGTTGTTGTGGACAACATAATGAGAGTTCAGTCTCCCACAAGATGGATTTTGACATTTATCTCATATGAACAGACAGGACCAGTCTGTGGAATAGTGAGATTTCTAAGTTGTTTTGAGGATTTTGTCAGTTTTCTCAATCATTTTCTGCCTCACACAGTAGCCAGAATGATGGTTTGGCTCTCATGCTAATTTTCTTTAGTCTGGATTTCTCCCCTTAATTTAGTAAAGCCTGCCTCTGCACATGTAGAAAGAGTCTCAAAAACAGAAGGAAGTTGAGAGCAAAATGATTAAGTGGTCATCTACTGGCAAGATCATGCAACCTGGGGGAAAATTAGTGTGTGCTCTGTACCTACTGGCAGCCAAGCTCCCCTCACCCCCGACCCACTGAAAGAAGTACCTGGACGGTTGAGTGCAGTTCTCCTGGAAGGGGATAGAGGGCTGTGTCACTGAAGAGGACACCATGGTCCTGGGAGTGACGTGGGTACTAGAGCAGAAGTCATGCTGGCAAAGCACCACCAGAAGAGGGCGTAGAGCTAATTCCCGAGATAGTCAACAGGAGGCGCCGCGGTGGTGAGTCGCACTCCATCACAGTTAGGATGAAACTTTCTATTAGGATGGGTTGTGCCATAAAATGCTTGCTGCAGGGTTTCTCACAGTTTTCTCTAAGGCATCTTCTACTGGTACAGGAACAGAATAATGGACTTGATGGTCTGATCTGCTGTGGCAACTCCTATGTTTCTAGAAGTAGAACACCATATTCAATTAACATCAATTGTTGGTCTAATACATTACTTCTTAGAAGACCAATTGGGAATACTGAACATAGCCAGAGCAACCTTACACTGTTTCCCAACCACCACCACCAAAAGGATGATCATGGACTGGGAGCCTGGAGGTTTTCCCACTTATAAAAATTGTGGCTTGAAACAAATCACTTTATTTTCTGCTTCAGTTTTCTCAGCTCTAAAATGGGGATAATACGTGGGTGTCTACCTGATGGGGTGTTATGAGGATTAATTTAATATTATTTATTATTTATATTGTAGGATTTATAGGCCCAAATCAGGGGTGGGGCCTCTTTATGATGCTAGACACTGAACATGCACAGAGAGAAAATATGATCCTTCCCTCTTGGGGCTTGCAATCTGATTCATTGTTGTGTTATCCCACTTTGACACTGATGTAACATTTTGATGGATTGAACCAGTGTAAAACTAGAGTAATCTAGTGGTGAATCAGGTTCAATGATTTATAAGCCCTTTGAACATGTAAAGTACCATTTAACTGCTAAAATATTATTATTGAAAAGTCAGGAATATGTGGGCAGGAACCTGAATAAATTGTTCCTGGGCAGTACAAAAAACAAGTCAACGGGATCACTAACAACCACATGAGTCATATAAAATATGAATGTGCTTAAACTTAAGAAAACATAAAAGATTTCACTAGAACCACAGATTCAGTATCTCCCAGACCTCTGCAATGTAGAATGCCAAAGAAAATTAAAAATCCCATTAGACACACTGGGCAAATCTCAGACCCAGTGAAACTTAACTGATGTGAATGGGTTGATATCAGGGATAAATTGGAACCACAGTGCATTGCAAAATGTATAAGAGAAGATAAATCCCATAGTTCAACATTGGTGGCATAATAAGCACAGCTTTTTTTAGGAGGAGCTGTCCCATGAATAAGTATAAAAGAATATTAACTTCATTACAACTCTAGCAATCCTATTCTGAAATACAAATAGTGAGATCATTTTATATATACTCTTAGTGCAGTGATTTGGGCTCTTGGCCTGCTCCTAGAACAAGGAGCTATACAATATATCTTTTTATTTTGTGATAGACCAGGATGACAGCAGGATATCCAGAGCAATCATATGGGAGAGACAGAAAACAAGACAGCACAAGCTAACGTGAATGAGGTTTCAGCAAGGACCACGTTCATGCAAGTGGCAGAAGTCTCAAGGAGCCACAAAACAGCTTTGATAGCAGCATTGGACAACACATCACCTATAGATTTTTCTATTATTAACACAGAGGGAAGATGTGCCTGTGAGCTGCTATGAATCTTTAGAAAAATTCCAAACAATGTATCACAGAGCTGCTGATAGGCTCCTGTTTCAGAAAGTCTTCACTGGACAAAGTGAATACATGCATACATCCCAGATGATATTCACCCAGCAACCAATCTGTTAAGACTAGAATTTTGAAGAGGAAGGCCATGTTTTGTAGCTATCCACATTACAGTACCCAGGCTAATCCACTAAACTGCTACAGCATAAAGATTCAGCTCTCCTAAGGTGCCGAGAACCTCCTGCATAGTCAGGGGGAATTGAGGGTGTTTGGAATGGGAGATGCTTCATGAGATTGCTCCAAAAAGAAACAAATAACCTCCCAGTAAACTTGTAAGAATGTCAGGTCCATGATGGATCTTGTAGGCTGATGCAAACAACTTCAAACCATATGTGATCCATGCAGAAAGTGACCCCACTCCAACTGCAAGTTATTACAAATGTGTTAAGTCATCATTCGTCAATTTACATCTAGATCAAACTCACAAAAAAGGAGTCTGAGCCTGATTTATTGACAAGGAATCTTGGCTAATAAAAAAACAAAACCTATTTCCCCTCTCACTTTGCTATTGTATGAGAGATTTTCAGTCAATGACTTCAGATGTCAAGCATCTGATGCCATTTTTTATGGATAAACACTGGCGGGTACGTGGCTGGTTTTCTTATGTGCATTCATCTCTAATTACCAAATGTCCAGAACAATTATGTGGCATTAGCCCTTGATCATAACGATAGACACAGAGAGAGCAACATGATGCTTGGCTATCAAAACTAAGTCCAGACTTTCAAAACCGAAAAGGAATCTTTCAATCAATGCAGTCAGTCTGCAAAACAACTTGTCCACATATTGTAGGTCATTAATTAAAAGTAAGGAAGAGTTTTAAATAAGGTTGCACAAAATACATCCCATAGTCTATGGACTTGAACAGCTCCGTGCTTTTTCATAATATTTATTTAAATTTTAAATAGTGATTCCAAATGTACTCTCTTAGTACATGAAAAAAGTATTTGAAACCTTTTGTGTGGATTTCTGAATGCCTAAAGATAAAAGCATGGTAACTTAAAAAAAAAAAAAAAAAAAAGCTGAAATCCAGTCCTTCATTGGGATCACAATTCCCACATTTGTGTCTAAGGTTAAACAAATCTGCCAAAGAAATTATATCAAAAACATTGTGGTTTCCCTTACAAAAAAGATGTGTGCAGGCTGCCAGCTCTGATATTGCCCGTTAGCAATCCATCATCACACTTACAATTTACACTGTCTAGCACATATAATTATCTGAGTCCCGATTAGAATATTAGCCATCCTGTAAAGTAAGTGGGTACAGTGGAAATTAAAAGTTGTGTTCTGTAGTATGTAGATTTCATCTAATATCCAGAATGTTAGCATGTTGCATTTGCTTTGCACTGCCGTAAGGGCCAACAAGGAAGTGCAGGGCAATGGAAAATCCGGCTCCAAATGTTCTTAAGGCTAACTAGGGATGAATCGTGGCATTTGAGGTTTTACAAATTTCAGAAACTGTATTCCACGTTAGAGATATGTGGTGAGATACTAGAGGTAAGTAAATTCAACACACAGCTTTGTCCTCTGTCTTCAATGCCTGCAGCTTGCCTCTTCAGCATATTTCAGGGATTTGGCTGTGTGATGCTGTTGCTATCTGTGTTAACTGATTATTACCTGTTGTTTCCAGATGTGAGGCAGGGAGACAGTTCAGGCACCAGGTGAAAGATGGAGAGGACTAGACTGCCCCATTGAAATCAGTGGAGTTACCTTCCTGTAAAAATGACATCAAGTGAGACCAGAATCAAGCCCACAATCTTAATCCATTTGGGTCAATATGTAACCAAAAGAACATTCAAAGTAACTTAATCTCTTCAAAGTGCCATCGTTTGTTTTATTTTTTAGAAACAAACAAAGAGATCATTTTATAAAACAAAAGGTCCATTTTTTTCAGAATGGATTCATGAGCCAAAATATCTTCATATTTAATAATAAAAATAATGCCTAATTGTTATTGTGCGTTCAGAAATACCCAAACACTTGTTTAATCAGAAGATGTACTAGCTATTACCATAATTTCATTCATAAAATTACGGTGACTATAGAAAAGAATTAACCAAATTTAATATGAAAAATGATATTCATGTTATGTTTTGTCAGATAATGAGGCTGTCTGTAGTTAATGGTTCTCATTACCAATATTCTGCTGCAGTAAATTATCATATATAATACACGTGAATGTAAAATCTATTCCTTTATCTACTATTTGATTTCTTATTGAGTTTTGACCATTCACTATTTTTAGTTGTTCTGTATTTGGTCAAATATTTCAGTTGGCTCTTTGCATCAATTGTTTGGGTTCCTTTTTCACTCCTGATTCATGACAGTCCTACTATTTACCGAGTTGCCTTTGCAATACCACTATCAGTACCTGAAATTATGAGAAATCAGCTATAACACTTTGTTCCATGCTATCAGGCCTCTCTCTTGATAAAATAACAGAAATTTGGGGCTAAAACAGAGCCATGAACATAATTTTGAGGATGGCAGTTTTTGAAACAATGTAAACCATTGTCACCTCTGAACTTAAATTGCATTTTTCATATCAATGATTGTTTCGCTGCAAGCGTTCGTCTATATAGGCCTGGTCAATATGCATATTCAAGTCAATAGAAAGACTCCCATTAACTTCAATGAGTGTTGAATTTTTGCCCTAAGGCCAGATTTTTTCCTTTTTTGTTTAATGTTATATTGTATTCCACTTTCAGGAAGAGGAAACTTTTGCTGCACTCTAATGCCTGATCCAGCAAAGCACTTGAGCAAGAACAACATTAAGCATATGAGTAGTTTCATTGAAGCTAATAAGACTATTCATATGATTAATGTTAAACATTTGATTATGTGCATGCTGGATCAGGGCCTAAGAATATACAGCTGCTTCAGGATTACTATCCTGATTATAGATAACATGTGTGATATTGTAATTCTAGGTCATTGCATTATGCTGGATTTGATAATTAATTATGGCCAAGCTAGAGTGGTCATTTTGCTTCTGTACACACAAGAGCATAGCAACATGTCAATATTATTTCAACCTGATTCATGCACTTTTAAAAATGCTAATCTGTGACCATTTTTAGCATGAACATCACTTTATTATTAAATACTGTATTGTTCTGCAAGCTTGAAACTTTTTCACTAAAGGAACATGAAATTTCTTGCTATACATACTCTGGCAACACATTAAATTATAAAATGTTTTAATGGTTAATTAAGCACAAAAAATAGCACACGTTATGGTTCAATTGGCTTTGCTTAGCGAGTGCCAAGATTGATTTAAACGTGACACTAATTTTTCCTCTAAGACCATCCTGTATACAGGTATGAATGTATAAAAACATGGTATGCTTCTCTGATAGTGGTTGGGAGAACAGATTTCTAATTCCCTTCCCCACATATGGAAATCTCTATCATCATACCTTGACAGCAGGTTCTTAGTTAAATTCAGCTCCTATGTTCCCCTGTGCAATGAGGATCTGAAAAGGATTTGGATAATACTCACAGTAATAAAGTAACAACATGTTCATTGGTATATATTAAAGATATGTACAGTTTAGAGAACTCACTATTCAAATAGTTGATATGAAGATTTTCCTAGGGTGAGTATCATAGGAAAGGATATATCAGTAAATAGTCATTAAAACATCTTATTAAATTCCAGCTCTTGGTCCTGATCCTGGAAACACTTATATACTTATCTTTAAGCATGAGTAGTCCCATAGATGTCAATCTAATCAGGTACATAAATGTTTTCAGGATCAGGGGTTAACATCCCAATGACTCCTATGGGTTGAAATGCTACAGTTCATCCATCCATAGTTTGCTCTTGATCCCTCCTGTTTGTGTATGTTTGCAAAATATATTAATGCCAGTAGTGGGATTGTTGTTAAACAAAGTTATTACACTGTAAGGGGAATTATTTAATAAAGTCCTCACCTGTGACCAAGCCTTTAGATTGGATGTTCTGATTATATCACATTGTGACACAGTGATGGGATGCAGTATAAAGAAGCAATCCCTTACCCAAGAAGCCCATTCCTTTAGGACTACCTGATTCCTGCTCTCTCTCCCTGATACAAGGTTGCCCTTTTGGAGGGACCTTTTTTCCCAGCACATGTTTCAGTGTCTGGTCTTTAAATTTTGTAGACCCAATCAGCTCTACTTCTAAAGTGAAGCCATTTGCCAGTGGCAGCTGCCTGCATCATCTTCCTCTCTTCCAGTTGGTGAGTTGTTATTAACTCCTGCTGTGTTTGCCCGTTCTTATTCCTAAGGGGATGGCACATTCTCAAAGACATGAAATGGCTGGGTTAAAAAGCAAATTTGTTTGGGGGTGGAGGTGGGGTCTTTCCGCTTCCAATAGGGTTTTAAATCTTCTTCGATTGCTTCATCAGTTTATCAGCCATCTAAACACCATAAACAACACCACCATACAAAACTTAAAACAAAATCACAAAAGTCAATCAGGCCAAATGCACGGACAGACCTCTTCAAAGCAACCTGGTCCAAAGGGAAATCCAAAAGTTATCAGTCACCCACCAACAAAATGGGTTCAGTCTCCACTGGCATTGTACAAAATAAGGTAAAAAGATGGTGGCAGATGGAAATAGCATGGAAGAAGGGAGGGAAATAAAAAAAAACCTGTCAAGAATAAGCTATCCAAAAGAATTATGTTCTGGGAGGGAGGGTAATGACTGTGAATGCTTGACCAGTTAACGGCTGCTGTCAATCAACTTCTGGGTCAACTTGGGGAGAGAGAGCACATCTTCTCCAACTGACCAAAACATTTGGGGACCTGCCATTATTTTATTTTTTACTGGTTATTTGTATTGTGCTAGCTATTAGGAAGTCTAGTTATGATGGCCCCTTCTCCAGCGAGTTTACAATCTAAGTATAAAACAAGAGATGACAGGCTGATACAGGACGACACCGGCAGTCTGTTCAGACAATGGGGAAACACAAGGAAATGTGATAGGCAGTGGTCTCAGTGTACAAGCACCCTAACAGCTGTCAAGTTTTTGTAAGTATCTTGGCAAAGGAGAAATAGGCAAAGGAGCAACAGGCTCTGTCTAAACTAGAAGAAATAGGTGGTGTTTTAAAACATGTTGGCACATTTCTAAGCCCAGCAGAACATCTAGTGCAGGCAAAATTTAATACTCTCTTAAAATTGTGTTAGCTGGTTGTACTTAGCTCTAGGGATTCAATTAAAGAGGAACTACAAGCAGTTCATCTTCAATTATTACTGTTTTTCTGTGTTACCATAGTGCCAAGGGACTCCAAGGAAGAGATCGGGACCCCATTCTGTTAGGCACTGTGCAAACACATAAGAGGCAGTCCTGGTCCCAAAGAGCTTACATTCTAAACAGACAAGCCAGACAAAGGGTAGGAAGGGAAACAGGTGAAATGACTTTTCTATGCTCACACAGGTCAGGGGGTAAAACTGGTCTCCTGAGTCCTTATCTGTCGCACCAGGCTGCCTCCAACATTTAAATTTTGCCTCCTCTTTGAGGTACTCTCTTGTCCTATGTTATGACTGGAAAAGTAACCGCAAGCAAATCACCTTGGATTGGACAGATATAAGGAGGCACCTGGCATTCAACAAAGCCAATAGTTTCAAACATGCTTCATTCTCCTAAATCATAATTAAGCACCTGGATATGAGAGCTGATTATTTGAGAGGTACTGAGCATCTTGAATATGGAGATAGGTGCACAATTTTAGCCATCCACATTAGAAAATGTTTTCCTAAATGCTTAAGTACTAATCAATCCATATACAAGCAGAGGTAAAGGTGAAACACTGCTTGTATTTGCCATTAAGGTGGATATGGAAGTCCCACTCACAGCAGAGCAGAGCTGTTGCATGAGCTATTCTTTTCAGAAGCCAGAATTTAGCTTTTTATTGGTTCCAATTATGAAGCTATACATTTAAAATTATTGATGGCTCAAGAAGCCTTACCTATTATTTTTCCTTGGCTGGTCGAATTACTTCACAGGAGGTGATTAGCATCATTTTGATTTCATTGTTTTTGTATATAGCCAGGGCCAGATTTAGGGGCAGGTGACCCAGTCGACCATCTGGGGTGCTAGGCTTGGGGGGGTGGGCACCGGGATCAAGGTGCTGTAGAAAAAATAAGGTATTCAAAAGTTTAACAAATAGAGTGGGGGGAGGAGGAGCACCAAAGATGCTCATCGCCTGGGGTGCCATTTGGTCTAGGGCCGGCCCTGTAAGTAGCAATACGTCCAACAAACCTTTGAAAACTCCAACCTAGTTTTTCTCCTAACAAACACCCGAAGCACAGAATAAAAAGTACCTTGATGGCACAAAGTGCTTAATGTTTATAGAGAAGGTTTGCACAAGGCTAGGATTGCCCTGTCTGTACTAGATAAACCTGTCATTAGTTAATAAACTATGGTCCTAAAATGACAGTGTGGTTAAGATTTCCTCACAGAACCCCTATTCAATTTTTCAAGGCTCTGACTAGAGGATTTTGAACTAATGCTGTGTATCTTGGGCTTCTGAGGATAGATATGGTATAATCCTCACATAAGCCTCCAGCCAGCTTCTTTCCCTTCAGTTTATTATCAAAATGAAGAGATAAGGATAAGAATAATTGTGAGTTTAACAGCTGCTGTGGCAGCATATATTTAAATGAAAACTGGAAAATCTGTTTATTTCATATGCAAGAGAAATAAGCCAAAATATACACTTAATGTTTCATACACTTGAAGTGTGGATCGTTATAATTATAGCCTTAAACAAATGTGGTCAAGCAATACAAAATCATGGAGATGGAAGAAATATTTGGCTGTTCCAGCACCCTTCATTCCTGCATGTTTAAATTATCCATTTATGCAGACTATTCCCTCAGTTCTTTCCCCCTCTTTATAAATCATTCCTCTTCTCTTGGTCTCCTTGTACTTTTAAGAAAATGTCCTATTTTTAGATGCCTTGTGCATATCTTCCTTTAAACAAGCTTGTATTCAGAACTGTATATATACTGATTAGGAAGTACATGGTGAACCAGTTAATATACAAGTCTGGTAATATTTAGGGTGACCAGATGTCCAGTTTTTAAAGGGACAGTCCCGTTTTTTGGAACTTTTTCTTATATAGGTGCCTATTACCCCTCACCCCTCCCATCCCATTTTTTCACAGTTGCTATCTGGTAACCCTATAAATATTTAACCTCTACAATTATTTGTATGCAGGTCTGTGAAAATACAGAGGGACTTCAATATTGTATTTGAAAAATAACCGAGTGGGGGGAGTTTGTCTGGCTCCTTTGCTCCTATATAGGTTGGAGGGAGGATCCTTTACCCTTTAAACCCACTGCCACATGTGTAGCTGTTATAGGTGGTTAGGGTACAGTTACTACTTTCCTTGTTTGGACAGTCTTTTATTCCTTACTCTCATGAGAAGGGAGACCCTGGCCATGACTAATCTCTTGCTGCAGGCTGATTCTGGGTTATGTTCCATATCTGTACTACTTGACTGCTGCCTTCGACACCATTGACCAGCAGCCTCTTGAAATGTTTAGAGTAGATGGTGGGGCTGTCTGGAAGTACTTTTAATCACATCTTACAGATCAGGGCCAATTCATTATTTACATATCTCTAAAAATAGCTACAGCATGCTCTAACACGGGGAAAACTCACCAAAGCATTTAAAGGAAGTCATATTTCATTTCATTACTATGTAAAGTTGTGTCAGGACCTCAGATGTTTCAAAACACCATTAGTCTTATTGATGAATATTCACTTAGGATATGTTCTAAAGTAACTTCTTTATGGCCAACTTTTAAACTTCATTTTTCCTCTCCCCATGTTACTTTTAAAATGGTTCTTTATTTGTTGACTGAAGAGTGTCTTCAGGGACTTTTGTTGTGTGATTCAGAGTTGCTCTGTTTTTTTGATGAAGGGAGGCTGTGCACTTAACAGCTATCACTAGTGCATGGATGCATTATGGCATTGGGCGACGTGATGGCTAAATACTTAAATGCACCTGAGCTCCATGCAGTGCCCCTGAGGAGGGTAGAGATCTAGGTAGCTTTCAGCCACCTACGTACACACACACCCACACAGCTTATGTTGGCAGCTACTGGAAGCTGGTTCAACCCCTGGTGCAAGTTAGGGAAGTACACCCGCTGGAATATCCTCTCCTTTTCCTAGCAACCCCAGCACAACCAGCTGGGGAAAAGGAGGGGTAGGAGCAAGAGCCATAGAACCACCTTGCTGGCACATAAATGCTACCTTGCAGCCTTTGCCCTGCCAGTAGCACTCAAGAGCCCTGATTGGTCTCCTCAGCACCTGAAGCTATGTTGTTATTGCCCCATGGGAAGCAGAGGTGAAAAGGTCTCTACTAGGCCCTCTACTATCCTGAGCAGTCACCCAGGAGCAGCATGATATATCACTAAATCTGCTGTCTTATATCTTGTCATCCTTTCTTTAACAGTGATTATAAAATTTATACGCTCTGTGGTTAAAATGGTATAATGAAGGTAATGGAATGTTGAGGGACATCAGAGGAAAGGACAGTCTTTCACAACCTAATGCAGTACCATGATTTCACCTAAGAATGTCACAATTTTTCAAATGCCAGTTAAAAATTACATAAGATAAAACACTTCAAATTCAATTGCTCCAATTAGTGGCTAGCCCATCACCTAACCAGAACTAGGAAAATGGTGTTATGTATTCATAGCTTAACATAGGAAAACTTAACCTGGGATAATACTTGTACTGGTATTGTGACTGGGAAAATGGCGTGAACAACCAGCTGGACCACTTGGATAGAGAGGCCTATACAAGTTTACTGTGATTTTATCATCAACTTCCTAGACCTGGCAGCCCATCATTATATTTATCTATAGTAGTAATTCTAAAACCAAGAGCAAGTTCTGCCTTTGGATACACTGGCACATCTCCTATTAAAATGAACCCTGTGCATTGGGTGCAGCTACAGGTGTTAAAAGTTAATAGCAAACATTTTCGTATTAGTGGCCCAAAGAAATGTGATCACAAATTGGAAGGATTCTTCTATTTTACACTAGGGGTTTTGTAAAACCAGTTTAATATATAACTATTAAAAACCAGCAACTGAAACAACAGGGCTACATATAATCTTTTAATCTTTTCTTTTCTTTGGCTTGAACTTGGAAACCCCTATCAAACTTAATAGAAATATCCAAAGAATACAATCCCTTTAACAATGGTTCCTTCAATATTGCCTATGTTTGTCAAATATATCCTCCCTTTCCCTTAATAACGTATTTTCTGTCTTGGGAAAATGTGTGTGCGTGTTCTTTGGTGCATGTGTGTGTAAGTCATTCTTGCAACTGCTATATGAAGGGCCAGTAAAATACTATAACTGAAAGCTGTGCTTTGTGAACTTAATATAAATAAATGGAGATATCCTATCTCCTAGAACTAGAAGGGACTTTGAAAGGTCATCAAGTCCAGCCCCCTGCCTTCACTAGCAGGACCAAGTACTGATTTTGCCCCAGATCCCAAAGTGGCCTCCTCAAGGATTGAACTCACAACCTTGGGTTTAGCAGGCCAATGTTCAAACCACTGAGCTATTCATCCCCTGAAGGAACTATTTGCCATAGGGAATGATATTAAGATGTTTTCTGTTTAAAGACATCAGATAGTCTACATGCTGCCAATGGTTCTAAAACATAAACCCTAATTAAAACAATGGAGAATTTTGCTTAAAAATTGATGTCATTATATGCCGTAAGGTGTTTACTCTGATTTGAATCATTTGTTTTGTTTTATTGTTTCTTTGACTAGATTGATTATTTATCTATCAATAATGACACATTCCCCAACAAAGCAGACCTTACATACAGTTCATGTTATTAATACCATCATGCCATGAACTTTTCAGATATTAATGGCATTGGAAAAACAGGAAGAATTCTGCTTAGGTCAGTAACTATTTATTTAGGTATAAGGAGTAAATATTTATTTAGGTATAAGCTTTGTGTCACTGGTAACCTGAAATTTTTATTTATTTTATTTTATTTTGAATGATCTGACCACAGGCTGAACTCTCCACTGCAAAGTGCTGTTTCCCCTTTTATTTGTTCCCCGATGTGAAGTGATATCATATTTCCGTTGTTTCTGGAGAAGCTCAAGTCCAAGCTAAATTCCAACATGTCCTGTGGCTTTGATCTAAGTCCAGAAGTATGGTTTTCAAGTCTCACACTGCTTTACTGTAAAATCAGCTGTCTCTTTTATAGTAGTTACCAAAATACTAGATTTTGCCACAGTGAATTTTGGAGTCACTGGGACAAATTCATCCCTATTGCAACTCCACTGACTTAAATGGAGTCAAACCAGGGATGAATTTCTCTGTCATGTCATTGTCAACTTTCACTCTTTCAGCTGCTTGGCGGAAAGAGACCTGACTTCATCCATGGTCATGAATGGTCATGAAAGGTATTCTGTCACTATTGCTTATTAGTATTTTTCTCTTATTTGTTATTGCTGTACCACCATAGGTGTGCATAGTGCTTTATAGAGAACTATAAATACACAAGGGTCTCAAGTTACATCAATTTAACACCAATGTAATTTCTTTGACTTCACAATCACAAATCAGAATTAGGCACAAGACCTCTGCCCTAAATAGATGCAACCTAAAGTCAACTTAGAGACAAAAGAATCTGACAACAGGCATGGAGGGTTACAGGTAGGATAGTGGGCACAGCCCTTTTGGCATCTGAGGGAAAGAGCAATGCTGTGTGCAACTTGAATTTCAGGTTTAATAGAATGTCTGTTGGGATGAGCTATGTAACAAAGGAGCATTAGAGATGATAGGCTGACTGAAAAGTGAGTTTTGAGGAGAGTGTGGTCATTTGGCTCATGACGACAGGAGAGAATGTTTAAAGCATATGAAGGCAGTATGAAAATGGGGGCTGGAGAAGGAAGATATGACATAATTAAGGAAACCCAGCAGTGCCACATGGCCCTACCTCTCAGCAGTACTCTAAGCAAGATGTACCTTGAAATCACCCTGACATGTAATTTAATAAATAGCTCTAAATGCCATTGTGATGGAGCTGCATAACAGAGGACTACAACTCCTATCAGTGCCCTCCCCACTGCACTTCCCTTTGCCCTGGTCAGGTAAGAGAAAAGATCTTGAACCAGGAAGTGGCCAGGCTCTGTTTGGGGGTGAGAGCCACATGGCAGCAGGGAGGTGGAGAAAAGCCTTAAGAACCGTGGACAGAGTTGCATGTGGATCGGGCTGTGACTGCTGGACATCACAACTGAATTCAGGTCTATATTGGACTTACAGGTGAGCAGCAGCAGCTGGGCAAGAAACCAGTGCAAAGGAGACCCCATGAACAATGCTAACTGAGACGGGCCTGGAAACCTGCAAGCTCCTATTTGCTTGAAGGGAGAGAGACTGCAGAGGGCACCCAGGCACTAGGCCTGAAGAGCCCTGACTCTCAAGTGGACTGCTCCTCAGGACCCAAACAGGAACTGCTATTGCTCACTTTGAACTGTAACTGTTTATTCTCTGTACTTACGGCATTGGCAACCCTTCCCTCTCCTGCCAGCCATAATAAAAACCTTTCCCTTGGCCTTGGCCATGTGTCTGAGTGGTTATTGGACCTGCAAGGGCTAGTGCCTACAAGGCTTAGGTGCTAAAGCACCTACAGTGCTTGCCTTTGAGACACAGTATTCCGGGCACAGTACTGGCACCCTAGGATTTTGCAGTAGAGAGTTACCCCATTATTACACCATATTGAAACCAAAAGCTCAGTAGGATTATATATGAATAATAACTATGCTCTCAATTTTATTGATACACTGCTTTCCAGAGGGAGTGGGCAGATGGTGGCTTTAAGCCACTTTTATGGGTTTCTGTACCTAGGCAGGTATAATTTAAACAGCCCTGAGGGCCTAAGTTATGGCAGCTACCCTGGGCTGCCCTCTGGGCACTGCGGGAGCCCAGAATCTCCACAACACTGTGTTCTGTGTGGACCAAACCCCAATACACTGTCCCAGTTGGAACAGGGCCGCCCAGAGGATTCAGGGGGCCTCCGCCGCCGAATTGCCGCCGAAGACCCAGCACTTCGGCGGCGGGTCCCGGGGCAGAAGGACCCCCTGCCACAGGTCTTCGGGGCACTTTGGCAGCGGGTCCCAGAGCGGAAGACCCGAAGCGGAAGAAGCTCCAGGGGGCCTGGCCCCGCGAGAGTTTTCCAGGGCCCCCGGAGCAAGTGAAGGACCCCACTCCAGGGGCCCCGAAAAACTCTAGTGGGGGCCCCTGCGGGGCCTGGGGCCTGGGGCAAATTGCCCCACTTGCCCTCCCCCCTCTGGGCGGCCCTGAGTTGGAACCAGGGTTTTGAGGGCCGATTTGACTTCTGATCTTTTACAGAACACAAAGTGGCCAGAGTGTGAGAATCTCATCTCATGTTCCTAGTCAACGTTTAACTAGTAAGAGTAAACTAGTTGTTTCTACATAAAGTTTGTAACTGTAGCTAAGTTAACCTAAAGGGTTGAGTTCCCTTACTGAACATGAAGTTTGAACTTGAGCCACAACTTCTTTCCATAATTTGGTGATACATAATGAATATCTATAGTAAAAAGGCACATAGCAAAATTCTATAAGTTTTCAAAACAAATTCTGTAGCATCCTATAACAATTCTATAGGTTTCTATTGGTTTATTTCCTAATAAATCCTATAGGATTTTTCCATAATGGTAATGAGCTTCTACAAGTTGTATAGCATTCTATAGAATTTACTTTCAAAGCCTAGTGCATTTTACAGAGAATACAGAACCTATAAAAAGGTTATCAACAATCATCTAGAATTATATTGCAGGGATATTTATCAATTAAACTCCATAAGATACTTCAAAATATCTATAGGAAAGATATTTTCTGTTAAATCTTATGTACTTTTCCATTGTGGGGACTCCACTGGCCAGTTAAAGAACAGAGGCCTGTATCCCCCACAATCTTCCTCTGTCAGGTGGATGCTGTTTGCAACAACGGGCCTCAACAGGGATATGGGGAGAGAAGAAGAGAGAGTGTGAAGCAGAGAAAAAGAAAGGCTTTCGGGGTGCTGACATGATCTTGGGGAACTTCCTTAAGAAAAAAACGTATTACAGAATATGTATGTATGTGGTACTTCTGGATGTCTCTACTTCCAGGCTTCTCTTTCTTATATGCCAGACATGTTTCTCTGTTTCTAGACCTACCTTCTTCATAAGAATATAATGTCCTACCTCGCTTTCTTCTCCTCCCTCCAGGACTCATTTCTGTCACTCCTTAAGGCCCTTTTATCCTCACCTCCAGGTCCCCACATCCCTTCACTTCACCAGGCCATCCTCTTTTCCTCAAAATCTATACCCTACTGAAATATTGTGGTAGAGGCACAGGAAGTTCACTCCAAATGTAAGCAACAGTCCTATACTTTCTCTTCTCTTCACAAGGCTACCTTCTTATGCAGAGGAGAATAAGGTGACCATCAGGCAAATACAGTCCTTGGTGCATATGAGAAAAGTAGGACACTTATTCACAGTGGTGAATAAACTTGATGGCCAAATGTGAAAAATTCTGCAACAGCTTAAAGAATTCACTGACCAGACAAACATCCTGGGTCATTACTTTGAATGGAACCAGTTGATATATTGCAGACCCTTATCTGTGCCAAGTGAAAAATAATGCAACCCTCGGTCATATTCTTTGCTGTTGTAAATTGGCATTGCTTCATATAAGAAACATTTGTACCCACTTTGTATTAATTTTGCTTTGTTTGTGGAAAATGTTTCATAAATCTTTTCAGAACTTTATCTTGGAAAAAGTTTTGCCCATCAGGAAAAAAAACCTGTTGAACTTTATCATATTGAAATAAAGCCTACTAATGTACAGTTTGTGCCAAAATCCAGTTCTGCTTTGTTACACAGAGATGTAGAAGAGGGGAGTATCCTTAACATATTTGTCAGCTGAATCATCTAGAATTCTGATAGTCCCAGGCCCATTTCAGACAATATAAATGTCCAAAATATCATGCAAGTTTCTTATTCTCCTCCTCCTCCTCACAGAGGCGCTGATGCCTCAGGGTAAAGTTGGAAAAACATTCTATTGAGAGACAATATTGCCCTGGAACCTATCATTTTTGCATTATCTCTCATCCTTCTTTACTACTTAGTACTAAGGACATTTGCATGAAAATAGGATCTTCTTTGTGTAGAAACTTCCATTTCTTATTTACCATTTAACCCTACCTGTGAAATGTCACAATCACAAAAACCTGCGACCAGCTGTGACATCACAAACCAATTATCATGATATTAGCTGGTAAGTAAGAAGTGGGAGCAGGTGAACAATAAATCAAGGGTCTGAGCCAAAGCCCACTGAAGTCAATGGAAAGACTCCCACTGATTTAAATAGACTTTGAATCAGGCCCTACATCAGTGGTGGGCAAACTACGGCACGGGGGCCACATCCGGCCCTCCAGACATTTTAATCCGGCCCTCAAGCGCCCACTGGGAAGTGGGGTCTGAGGCTTTCCCTGCTCTGGCACTTCAGCCGGGTAGCGGTGTTGGGGTCTTGCCCCACTCCATACAGCTCCTGGAAGCAGGGGCATGTCCCCCTTCTGGCTCCTACACATAGGAGCAGGCAAGGGGCTCCGCATGCTGCCTCTGCCCCAAGTGCTTCCCACATAGCTCCCATTGCCTGGGCACCACAGCCAATGGGAGCTGCAGGGGTGGTGCCTGCAGACAGGGCAGTGCGCAGAGCCCCCAGGCTGCACCTCCTCAATAGGAGCCAGAGGGGGGACATGTTGCTGTTTCTGGGAGCTGCTTGAGGTAAGTGCCATCCGGAGCCTGCACCCTGACCTCCTCCCTCAGCCCTGATCCCCCTTTTGCCCACCGAATCCCTTGGTTCCAGGCCGGAGCACCCTCCTGCACCCCCAGCCCCTCATCCCCAGCCTCATCCCAGAGCCAGCACCCCCAGCTGGAGCCCTCCCACCCTCCAACCCCCAATTTCATGAGCATTCATGGCCCGCCATACAATTTCCATACCCAGATGTGGCCCTCGGGCCAAAAAGTTTGCCCACTTCTGCCCTACATCCTGTTTTCCTGCAAATGAGTGGAAGAAATAAAATTCATTTTTAAATGATAAATGCAGAGCACTCCCTAAATATGTTTTCAAAATTTCTCTACATGTGGATGGCTCTTTAAGCAGAGAAAATGCAATCTATTAACAGAAGAGAACCAGAAATCTTGACATGATCTCCACTGTTATTTACTTGTTGTGGCACTGTTCCACATTATTATGATAAGATATATTTCTTCCATGAAATGTGAGCATGTTTCATAGCAACGGAAGTTAAGGCTCCACCAGAGAGGAGAAAAGGTGTCATTGTTTTTGTGGTTTGCAGCTTGATTTTCTTTTCCCACAAAATATACACACACAAAATCAGACTAACTTTTATCTTTTCACATGAATAAAAGGATCTTAGTGCTTACTGTTCGTCACAAGAAATAGAATAGGGCCCTAAACTTCACCAGCAGAAATTGTCTTCCTTCCCTCTTCCCCACAATAATGTAGTCATCATTAACAAGCTCTTTTTGTTCCTTTCTATATATGGATTCAAACAGCACAATCTTCCTTTCTTGTCTAGCAATATTGACCATTAAATCAGTATTATACTATTTGGATCCCTTTTAAAATTTTAGTACTGGTAAATTAGTTATGACTGAAGCCCAATAAAGAAGCTTATGACTCTTATTTGTATCTCAGTACCTTGTTTGAGGCTCAGTATATAAGCTGGCAGAAATGTCTTGGCTTTCCAGTCTGAGGGAACTGTGGTTACCATCTGTAAGATATGAGTTTTGCAGCTGTTTTCAATAAGATAGTTTTGGATTAAATCTTGGAAAAAATGACTCATGCCAAAAAGTCTATTACCATGTATTTGGCTATGCCCTAAACTTGCAAATATAAATTTCCCCGAACAGTTGGGAAAAAATAATAAAGCCAAATGTCTCATTAAGCAATACATGTTTCATCTTAATGAACATATCATGTGCAAGATAAAGAACCATGCATAATTAATTATACACTTAATACCATGAAGAGAGCTCAAATACAGCCTGATTGACATTGGCCTATTTCCTAACCTTAACCCTTACACAAAAGATGTTGCTGTAAATTGGAAGGGCCAGTTCATCTGGAGCTTGTCCAAAGTAACTTTGCCAAATGAGCTGAATTAGAAAAAGCAGTATCCTGTAGTAGCAAACCCATTGTAAACTGACCTTTACTAAGCTCAATAGGCGTGAGAAAATTTGCATCTCTTTTTGTGTGACTGATTTCATAAACTGTCGTCAAAACCAGATGGAGCACATAACAATCTTTGACAGTCAGGCTTATATTAGGTCCTGACTCGGCAAACTCTTAAACATAATTTTAATCCTAAAAAGTAGTCCCATTGAACTCAATGAGTATTAAGTGCTTAAATGTTTACAGGCTTGGGGGGAATGGGGCTGATCCTAAATCCTTTAAAGTCAATGGCAGTCTTTCTTGGGCTGATGAAGTGGGTTTTAGCCCACAAAAGCTTATGCCCAAATAAATTTGTTAGTCTCTAAGGTGCCACAATTACTACTGTTTTTGCTGATACAGACTAACACAGCTACCCCTCTGAAGTTAATATTAGTAATTGAAATAATAAAAGCAACTATTTTAAAAGCTGTTATATAGCTATATTTTTAAAGGCAGTTATTGATTTTTCAGAATATATCTTCCACTATATTTCATGTCATAGAGACAGTGATTACAAACTGAAACTAAGTTAGCAAACTTAGCAGAGAGAAATGCTGAATATATGATGATTGCAGTCCAATTCACAGTGTATATTTTTCATCATTATATTTCATGCAATTAGTGAGGCATTCTTGTCTCATATAAAATGCTACTACACAATGATTCATTTACAATTTTCAGAGTCCTAATCACAAAGATTTAATTTTTCAAAAAAGAGCATGTAAGTTTCTCAAAACCAATATAATTTCATACTAAGTTGTGTTTTAGTTCTGTTCAGATTATTTGAAAAACTATGCACAAAGTTTTATATGTAAAGCAAAACTAACTTTGGCTCATTTTCCAGTTTAAGTACAAAGTAAACAATAAAATCACTATATGTTCAGATCCCAAATACATTTCCTCATGTAATAAAAGACAATTTCACCAACAGAAACTGCTTTTCACTTTGTAAGAACTGAACATGGCGCAAAAGACTCCAAATTTTGGAACACAGTAGTAAAAATCTCTGGAATATTCTATACATTTTACTCCAACCAATACATCTTTTTTTTCCTCCAGTTCCTCCAGTTTGCTCGTGGCAATCTTTGTATCTCTTTTCATTGAGGCTTTAACCCCACCCTAGCATCCATGCTTTCCCTTTCCCAACCAATCTGTCATCCCCTCTCTTTTACATACAAAGCTTTGCAAATGATAAGCTTGAAAAAAACACTTTACTTGGCTTGCACTACTTCTTTTAAGGTATTTTTCCCCCTTCCAAGGTTCTATTGGCCAACAGTGAGCTTCAAAGCAGTCTTCCAAGCAAAGACTGAAGAAGTGGCTGAAAAACAGAAACCGTCTGTCCTAAACATCTGTCTGGGAACCTTCGTAAACAAAGATTGTGTGTTAATTCCTGATGGTCATTGATTGAGATCATCTGGTGGAGATTTGAGTGTGTGAGTCATTGCACCTCACTGGGCTTAGATAGCAAGAAGCAAGCTGGGGCTAGGGTTATTATGCTATAAGGTCTGCTCAGGAGATTAAAAGTGAACAAAATGGGGAAGTATAGAAATGCAAACAATTTCTGAAAATGCAGCAAACATATTGCACATAGTATTCCAGCCATGGACACACCCAAGTTTTATAACAAGAAATGAGCCTCAGTGCATGGATGATTGCCCATAACAAAAAAATGAGACCATACAAACTTTTACACAACCTGAAATCATGTAGAGTGGGAGAGAACAGTATAAACTGTGTCACAATTTTGTTCACTTTGTAGAAACTGAGGCCAGAGATGCCTTAGAAGCCTAACATAGATGGATAGAGAGAAATATACACACACACATATATCAGTGCTACCATGTTTTCAGTCCCATCCACCCCTATCAGCCATACTTTCTTTTATGGATAGGGAAACCTGAATAAAGCCCTAAACTATTGCAGGAAGAGACATGTGGACAGTGCCTTGTTGACTAATAAGATTTCCCACTGGTTTCTACCCACACAGAGTCAATTGGAAGGTCAGGCCCTAAGTTATAAAGTGCCTGCCTTATAAATGAACCAGGTGGTTTAAAATACTAACAGTGCTATATTTATTCAATATCATCATACCACCATAGCTGCATAAACTGGTTAAATCAAGAAATATGAGGAAAAAAGAAACCTTTAAAAACAAATCCTCCATTTAGGCACACTCTTTTGCAACACATCTTTAAAATTCACCAAAGACAGGGCTAGACCTCACCTCTACGATGCAATACTCTGTGCACACGTTAGTCCTATTACATTAACATAGACAGTGATAATAGAAAGACACATAAACATACTAGGTAGTATAGTCCACCTATTACTATCCCCAGATTCTATTAATTTCAAGTCCATACTGAAGCAACATCATCCACTTGGGTGTACAGGACATGGTACTTGTCAAGTTTCTCTGAACTTCTCCATACTAGCAAGATGATGAATCTAACAGTGTGAAGAAATAGTTTGTGGTTTGCTCCAAGGATGGATGTATCACTTTGGTAGTGCTCCAACAGTGTGTTAAAAAGTTAGCATTTACCAATGCTTTACACACCACATCTGAGCTACCACAGTCACTTCCTGTTCCCAATGGAGAGGAATTGTGGTACCTCAGATTTCACAGTGTGATAACAGTTGGCAGATGCATCTTTTTGTAATGATAATCTCTCTAGTGTGTTTGGCATTTGAACTAATGTCTTCCCTGCTTCCGTGCAAAGATGTACCCTACGGCCACCAAGCAACTGCTTTTTAAATTAACACTTTCTCTGCTCTATACCACAAGTATGGGCTATGGACTTTGGGAAGAGACCCCCATCAGCTAGATGAAAGCTGAAACTGGAGAGGGTCCATGTTTAGAAATGGGAAGCAAGTGGGAACAGCTTCAAGGTCAAGATGCTAGAGGAAAAAAGAAATCTGGAAGAATCCCAAGGCATATTGCTGGTAGAAGGAAGTTTCTTTTCCAAGATGCTGTATAAAGCAATAGGGAGCAAGGCTGACCATATAGAAGCTAGACTATAGCCCAAGGAAGGGTCCCAGATGTTCAAAGGGGCCTAAAATAAAAAGCCATAGTTTGGAGTCTAGGGATACTCTAATATCCAGAGTTCAGAAAGCAGCAAAAGGTGACAATGAAGAAGTACTCAATAATGAAAGTAAAATGCAGCCTGAACTGCACTGACAGTTCACCCACAGATCCTTGAGGGAACCGGCTCTTCCCTCTAAATATCCAGCAAACTCTACTGACTGGTTCATGTGAAAGATGGTACCCTGATCCCTCCCCACCATTTGCCCATGGTGTGCATGGAGGGAGATGCCCCTGCACTTATCAGAACTAGAGGAATTGCCTTTGTGCCTGCCTGCTGAGAAGCGGCATAAGAAATAAGACTCCCTGAGCCCTCCCACTGGTACTCTTGTGGATAGGTGAGGCAATAGCAGGTCTTCGCACTTTAATATAAACCAAAACCAAGATACAGCTACCTTCAACTGGTAAAATCAAACTCACAAAGTTTTCTCTATCTGCCTTATAGAGTAGTTGAACAAATATTATATAGGATCTTATGGGAGTGCCACTGCTGCAGTACCTTCTAGTTTTGCAAAAAACATGACAAAAACATACATTTAAAAATCAAAATGTTCAAATAATCCAAATACTTATAATGTGTGTTGATCACTCATTGCAATATCCCATTATCTGCACATAGGGAGTCTGAATAACAAATATTCTCATTTGAAGATTTCAACATGATTTTGGACACAGTTGCAGTCTGTCCAAAAATATATACCAATTTTCAATATGCTAAAGGGACACTTACAGCAAGTGTTCTAAAAATGATTTCAGTAGACAATTAGTAAATTGGGTCCCAGCGTAAATGGATGGCTACATGGTATGAAACTACCAATCATTTTGTAGCCTTATAAAAATGCAGTCTGATTTAATTTGCAATAAATAATCAACAAATATTCTTAATTATCATCTTGTCCCTTTCCATCACAATCTATTTCCTTTTTTCCCAACAAATAACTTTGTCCTGAAACATATCTGAACACTGAGATGTATTCACAGGCTCGGATGATGTTTTTAATGGCTCCGTGTAGCATTGACTGCCGTATCTCTTTTTACAATGCCCAAAGTCTTGCAAGTTTATGGAGCTGTTTTGAAATATATACACATGCGTGGTGAAGCAGGGGAACCACCCACTAGCATGGAAGGTGTTAAGGAGAGCCTTTGGGCCCAGCTAGCCCTGCCCTGTTATGCCTGCAGCCAATGCCAGGCCTGGAAGGGGGAGAAAAGAAGAGAGCCTGACTCAGTTCAGAGCTGACTGGTGAAGAGGCAGGAACAAGCTGTTTCACTGTCTGATGAGATGACCGGGCCTGCAAGCTAGGTCAGCCACCTGGAACCAAGTGTGGGCTCCTCAGCCAATGGAGACCACAAGGAACCCTCAGCACCAGAGGTAACTGACTGGATGGACCCCAGAGACATTGTAGGGCTCGCCCTCACCAGCTTGCGGCTGCTCTGCCCAAAGGACTCTTGGACTGCACCAAGGTGCTCCACTGGACCCAAGATTTAACCCTACAAGAAGCCCAGTAGATTGGACTAGAGGGGCCATGTCCCAGACTGAACAGACTGGTAGGAAGTAGCCCAGGGCAGTTGATTCTGCTGGGAGGGACACAAGTGCCTGCTCCCCCTCCCCCTGATTCAGGGGTTGACATACACAGAGCCCTGGGCTGGGACCCAGTGGAGAGGAAGTGCCCGTGTCCTCCTGTGCCCCCTAACTGCCTGGCCTTAAAGACTGAGGCTACTCAGGCCAGCAGGGGACTGAGAGCCATGTGCTCTAACCACTAGGAACTAGGCTGCCCAAGCCCCTCTTACAACATAATTTTCAGTCCTTAATTTGACAAGCTCTGTGGCCTCATAGTGTCTTTGCCACAGACTGACTTGACGTCTCTTTATTTTTGATTGGTTTGTTTGCAGACTTTTATTTTCTTTCCCATGGATTTCTTATCCCATCACAGAAGACGTACCCCTTCTTGAGTTCAGCTGGCTTCCAGATTTCCCGTTAGTGGAGAGCAATACTTTGAAAACATATATGTTTCTAATTTATTTTTATATGTTTAATGATTATTGTCTTGAACTATTTGGTATTACAGATCTGTTTTCTCCTTAATCAATGGTCCAAAACTTCCTCCCACTGAAGTCACTGGCACAACTCTTGTTGATGTCATCTGGCGTATTGAGGCTCACATCTTGGGCATGTGGATCAGTCTGGACTCTCTGTTTCAGTCTTGGCCTGATCCTATAAACCCTTATTCATACAATAGTCAGGGGACTGTTCATAAGAGTGAGTTTAGGTGCTCAAGCAGAGCTAGTGCAGGTACTCTTATGCAAGCTAGGAATCACACCCACTAGTTCACATGCAGATATACCTTTAATGCTGCTGAATCAAAATGGCAGGTGCAGATGGGACAGTACCATGGCCTAGTATTCCCTTTTGTTGGCATGTAACAGCCTTGTGTGGCACACAGACTTGCAGGAATCTATGTTCCTACTAGGGGTCATACACTTCATAGCTTGTGTAGGCCGAGCTCACTGCACAAACCAGGGGCTTCTTGCATCCTCTCTTTCCCACACAAGCTCCCTGTATGCCACCCTCTCATCTGTCTCTATTTCAGGGACACCCTGCAACTTCCTCCACCAGCCCCCACATGCCTGGGGCTCTATGTGCTCTTATCCCCCCCCATGCCAGGGGCTGCATTCCCCCCATTACCTTGTTCCCCCTTTGTGTCCCCCATTGCTTCTTCCCTACCATGCTCTGTTCTCCTCTTTTCCTTCCCATCTCTATTCCAGGGACTCTGTTCTCCCTGTCCTTCATGCCAGAGGCTCTGTGCTAGCCATTCCTCCCCCTGCCCTCCCATGGCCCTTTTTCCTCTGCCATTATCATTTCTCTGCTGTCTCTCTGGGAGATAAGTCATTCATGTAAAACTCTATTGGGAGGATAGGCAGAGAGACAAGAAGGATGAGGTAATATCTTTTATTGGCCCAATTTCTGTTGGTGAGAGTGACAAGTTTTTGAGCTACATAGAGCTCTTCTTATTGTCTGGAAAAGGTAGCAGAGACAGGATGGGTATGCTTGTGTGAAAGGTGTTAATAGCTTCCATCAACCAGTTTTTGATCCCTAGGCAAATGCAGAGGTGCTTGAAGCTGTGGCTCTGCTAACCAGATGCTAACCCAATTTTCCCCCTTTCAGTTTCCCCCCAAAAGCAGTACGGTTCTGCCCATTGGTGAACTGCACATTCAGTAAAACCTGGGAACTGATTGGATGCTGCCTTCAAAAATTATTGCATTACAGGCAGACAAAAAGATGAATGCCATTAAGTTAAGTGTAGGTGTAACCCATGTGCCTAATAGGGAGATATCTCTTTAAGAGACCTATGGTGGGGGTAGGAATGAGTTGTGTCCGGGTCATTGTTGCTAGACAGATTTAGCTCTCCACATCCAGAAGCTTCTGGAATTGTCTGTGTGTGGTAATTTTGGGTCTGCTCCAATTGGTTACTGGGGTCAGGCTCCATGAAAGCAAGTACTCAGGGTGCTGCTTTACAAAGGGCCACGTGCCCTGGGTGAGTTGGGAGAAGCTGAGCCCAGGGGCAGAACACAGGCTGTTTTCCCCAACTCTGAAGCATTTTGCAGCAGGTTAGTGATATTGCTAACCCTCCAACAGCGAAGCATGGGCAATGCTAATTATAGCCAGGGGAGGGGAAAATAATTTCTTCTAGTTTAATTGCTTACTTTGAATGTTGTTTGATTTGGGACAATTTAACTAACACAGTTTGGCTAAACTAGTAGGGTTCACCAACTTTTCTTTAAATGTGATAATGGGGAAAGAGTTGTTTATATTTTGCTATTCTCAGTTTTGTATTTTCTTGTAACAGGTTTTTTTTTTTTATCAATATACTTAGCTGACTGGCTAACAGTGATTTCAGCAGTTTCCTACAAGCAAATGGAAGGAAGATGTTGCTTTTGACTCAGCATACTGTATAGATTTAATGATCAACAACTTTAATTGAGACACAGATGAAATCAACCTAAGCTTTTGGGAACTCTGAGTTTCTTCTCACTGTGTTTCTGTGGGGACTGACCTGTTTAGATTTAATTTTTCTTTATGTTTATGTATAATTGAAGATAATATATGTGGATTATAAAATAGCCATGTTATGTTGTAAAAATTAAATTATTTATTATGTTTATCATAAGATTTATAAAGTTGTTACTTAATTAAATTCCTTCCTTTCAAAATACTTGAATGTGGGGAGGTTGACAGTTGACAAGTTAACAAGATAAATATGCTTCACTGCCTTTCAAAAACAAGCCCAAGCCTCCCAAAAACAGGCAGCTCAGTAAGAGGTGACTTGAGCTCCTCCCCAGGCTGGCCAGCCGCTCATGGGCTCCAGGTTCCCCTCTCCGCATCTTCTCGTCTCCGCTCTGTCCCCTGCCCCCCAGGTTCTGTCCCCTTCCCCAATCACCCACCGCTTCTGTCATGCCTCTTTGGCCCCTGCCCCAGGCTCCCAACTGCCCACCTCTGGCTCTATCCTCTGTCTGCTCTCTCCCCTCCCCCCGCATCGCTTATGCTTATGGCATTTGACTTTTGGAGAACCTCCAGGTTGATAATTTTGTCCTGCTAGCAGATTCCCATGATGGTGTGCGGAGACTACATATGGAAGGCCTCTAGCTGTTTGATATGCCATTTGTATGGTGTCCAGGTCTCACAGCTGTAGAGGAGAGATGTGAGCACAAAAAACCTATAAAGTTTTATTTTTGTTGAGAGGGTTATGTTGTGGGATTTCAAGGCTTTCTTACATAACTTTCCTAATGACTGAGAAGTTTTCTGTATCCTTTTCGTGATCTCTTTGTCAAGAGATCCATCATGGGAGATGTTGCTGCCGAGATAGGTAAAACTGTCAACTTGCTTTAGTTGGTTTCCACTTATGGATATGCCAGGGAATATGGCACAGAGCGGTAAAGATGATTGGTGCAACACCACAATTTTCTCTAGGGTGATTGTGAGGCCAAATCATTTTGATGCTTCAGCAAAGCGATCTATAATGCACAGGAGATCTCCCTCTGTGGGCACTAGTAGGGCACAATCATCCGCAAAGAGTGCTTCTCTTATTAATAGTTCTGTTACTTTTGTTTTTGCTTTAAGCCTTGTAAGAGTCAAGACTGAGCCATCATGTCAGTATCTGATGTATATGCCTCTGTTGAGCCCATCTGTAGGATAGTTGAGAACTTGGGTGAAGAAGAAGGTGAACAGTGTGGGGGCAAGGACACAGCCTTGTTTGACTCCATTTGAAATGGGAAAGGAGTCAGTGAGATCTCCATTAAAAAGTACCTGACCTTGCATCTCCTCATGAAATAAACAAATGATCTTTACCAGTTTTGATGGGCAACCAAGTTTGCTGAGGATCATCCATAATCTTTCTCTATTGACTCTATCAAATGCTTTTGTCAGATCAATGAAAACACTGAACAGATTCATGTTTTGTTCAATACCTTTTTCTTGTATTTGCCTGATACTGAAAATCATGTCTATGGTGCTATGACCAGATCTGAATCCACACTGAGACTCAGGTAGGTTGGCTTCTGAGACAGCTTAAATCAGTCGGTTCAGGAGGATATGAGCAAAGATTTTTCCAGCAACAGATAGGAGAGAGATCCCACGGTAGTTATCACAGATCATTTTGCTGCCTTTATTTTTAAATAAAGGAATAATTGTGGCATCTTTGAAGTTTTGTGGCATTTCTTCATTGTCCCAGATGTCAATAAGGATCTTCTAGAGTGGTGTTATCAATTTTGGACCCACAGATTTATATATTTCTGCTGGTATTCCATCTCTGCCCGAGGACTTTCCTGAGCTTATCAAACTGATTGCCTTTTCTGCTTCTTCAAGTGAGGGTGGTGAATCAAGGTAGTGCTGAACAGGTTTTTGAGGTATCAGATTAATAGCACTTGTTTCAATTGAGGATGGTCTGTTCAGTAGTTTGCTAAAATGTTCAATCCATCTCTGTTCCATGCCATGTTTGTCTTTGACTGTCCTGCCATCAGCAATCATGAGCCAACCTGTGCCCACCTTTGGATGTACATAGACTAACTTCAAAGAACTTCTTCATTACATTTGTTTCTGCATACATTTGAGTGTCTTCTGCTACCTTCTCCCACCATTTATCTTGTATCAAGCATAGTTGTTTTTGTGCCAGGCTCTTTAGAAGGCTAATAAGGCCCAAACCCTGACCCCAAGGAGTTTACAGTAGGTAGACAACATACCAATGCAGGGAGATGGAAAGAAGGCAATAGAGAGCCACATACCTGAACATCAAAGTAAGGTGCAGTGTCTGGTTAGTTCCCTAATTTTTTAAGCATGTGTTGGGAGAGAAGTCGGAGGAATGGACACTAACATTTTGTTGGTGGGAAGATTTGGGTTTGAAGGAAGACATTCATATTAAAGGCGGGCATGGAGGAGAGAGTGGGTACATGGCAGCTTGGTGCTGAGAGAGGGGGATCCAAAGCACATGGAGTAAGAGTTGGCGGCTTCCTCAGGCTCTTGGTTCCCTGAATCCCGTCCCTCATTGGCCTGCAGTGACCTGTCAATCAGGCTGACCTGGAGTGTTGGCCTCTCCCCACTGGCCGTGGGAACTGTCAGTCTTCTCCAGATCCTTTCTTTTGGTTTAGGGGTTTTGCATCCGGGAGCCAATCATGCTCTCCAGTGGGAAATTAAAAAAAAAAAAAAAAAGCAGCAGCCACTCCTGCATTGGAAGCCCAAACAAGCTACAATGAATTCAAGCCACTTAAAGCAGGAAGCCCAAAACAAGAAGCAACAAGCCTGGTCCACACTAACCCCCCCACTTCGAACTAAGGTACGCAAATTCATCTACGTTATTAACGTAGCTGAATTCAAAGTACCTTAGTTCGAACTTACCGCGGGTCCAGATGCGGCAGGCAGGCTCCCACGTCAATGCCGCGTACTCCTCTCGCCGAGTTGGAGTACCGGCGTTGACGGCGAGCACTTCTGGGATCGATTATCGCGTCTAGACAAGACGCGATAAATCGATCCCAGAAGATCGATTGCTTACTTCTGGGTCCGGTGGTAATTGTAGACCTACCCTTAAAGAGCCAGAAAAGCCCCAAAACAAGCAACAGGCAACTCAAAGAAATTACAAGCCAATTTTCAGCCCATAATCAGTGCAGAGCATACTTTCAGGCTAAAAGGTCATTGCTTTGCATAGAGCTAATTAGGTCACTATTAAAACTTCATATAAGGGGAAATTTTGTATCTTTGGTTTTCCTGCAGACTTCCTTCATTTGTTAATGAATGCTAATTTACTTATGATATAATTCCTTGCTAATAAGAATGAGACATTCAATTGCAGTCTCTTATAGTACTCGACAGCTTCATATTCGTATTAATTTTGTTCACATCATATGCCCTAGGAAATAAAAAACTTCAATCTCTTTGTACAAAAAACTTTGAAGAGCAAGCAGAGGAGTGTTTTTGTCCCTTTGTCACTGATCTAACAGAGTGAAAAAACACTATAATTTAAAATATACTCTCCCTTGATTCATATTGAGTTGGAGCTCAGTCATTTCTGTAATTTAAAAAGTTTCTGACTGAACAGGTAAGAGGCTATTTCAGCTACAACCATTATTATGGTTATTTTAAAATTATCCCTTTCATGATCTGGTTCCTGATTCAAAATGGTATCACACACCAATCAACAAAAGGATGCTTACCTACCTTTAGGCCTCATGACTGAAATCTGATTTATTATTACCTGTACTGGTACACTATGGACACAGCTCACAGTATGATGGCATCACTTGTTTGGGAGGAATGTCTCTTTTTCCAAAAAGACTACACAGAGAAATATAAAAGAAACAGAGGAAGGGAAGGAAGAGTTAAAAATAAGGGGGAAATAGAGAATAACAGCAGAGAAATACAAGAGCGAAAAGCTATTAAAGAAAAGGAAGTGCATGGAGAAAAGAATGTCACAGAAGAAAGACAGCTGAAACAATTATCACTCAAAGGAAAAGGAAAGAAAAGCTATAAAAATGAGAGATGGGCTCAGCAGTTATGTTCTGTTTTCAGTTAGGTTTAAGCCAAGATTTGGGATCCACATCTGAGGCCATTCAGGGCTAAGGTTTGATTTGGATATGAGGTATTAAAATTAGAGCTGGCCAAAAAATGGCAAATTTGGAAATTTCTGAACAAAAAGACAATTTTTTCATGAAAAAAAATCCCATTTTTAGACCCACTTATGAGATTTTGGCTACTTTATAACTGGACCTGGAAGAAGCACACCTACTGATTTTTGGATCTGTTTTCGATTCTTAATCATAGAGCAAATTCATATCCTACCTGTCAAAGAACACAGAAAGCGAGATACATATTTTTCCTGTGGTGATTTCTTTTCACAATTTTTAGTGTCTTTTTTCTTCATGTTCATCCCTGTATATTTATACAAGGCACCCAGTTTACTGTTCCACCATTTTTGTTTGGGGAGGATGTTTTCTCCATTCTACTAGATACTGTTATGTTTATTGTCCTGTATCATAAAAACTGTTTCACAAAGCTAGAGGTTTTATAAAATGCCACAGGCTGTTGGGCTGTCCAGTCCATAAATACCTTTTAGAAAATAGCAGATCTTCCAACTAGGTCTAAATAATTATCTTCTATATTTCCCTTACTCCTACTGTTCATCTAACAATTATGGCACCACAACAAAATTCATGGCATATTTTCCACATCATTTCTTCTCCTTTTCCTCTCTCTTGGTCTGTGTCAAGCTTGCCTGTACTTTTCCTTTTGTGTACAGCTTCATCTCCCCGTTAGACCAAAACTGTGGTAGATAATCAATAAGGGCCATCGAATAACCCCCTTTAATCCTAATTTTCCTTCAGCGGCTTTCCAACCTTGGGGAACATTTTGGCTAAAAGAAAAGCTCATCTTGGCCTATATTCATCTGAACTTCTGACAATGTGGCAACCCTTCAGCACAACTCCTTTCACAGAAGAACAATTTCATATCTAGTGGGATGATTGTTTTCAATTACTTGACTGTGTATTCATGTTGGTGATGGTCAAATGCACAGATAATTGCAGCATGTATGCGACTGACATTTGCAAAATAATACAATGTTAAACTATCTTCTATGTTGAAATTTTATGACTTTCAAAAACATATACTAAATATACAAGTCAGAATGCATCAATTCTCCCCATATATAAATCTGTGTGGTATAAATCTGCTCCTTGAGCATCTGTCAGATACTTCTTTGTATAATGTATGAGAAAATGTAAGTGCACTGATATGACACACAGGATCACAACACAGACTGATGTACAAGCAGCAGGACATAAATAGACAAGGCAGAGGTGCTACAGTTGTTACCTAAACACAAAATCATACACAAGATGAAGAACCTCCACAGGCTATGGCAAAGGTGATTCCAAGTCACAGGAAGGATGTTTTTAATGCTCATATTCACAGAGTAAAAGATACTCTTCAGTCTAGATTTGTTTTCATTTCAGGTCAAGGAAAAACATCAAAGAAAGGGCTTAATCCTAAGAGGCACTAATTGCTTCCTGCAAGGTAGTGAGCACCCTGCCCTCCCACTGAACTAGTGGGTGCACAGCACTTCTCAGAATTGGGCCCAAAGACTGAACAAATAGAAATTTCCCATGACGGAGAAAACAGTGACTGTAACATGCTGCATCTTAAGGACAAGATGGCAGCTGCATTAGGCAGGGAAAAAAATCTACTTTTAAAAGTGTAGTATTTAGAAAACAGCCTTGAATTTACATTGCTACCTGTAGAAAGAATAGTTAGACATAATAGGCAAGATTCTGCCACCCCTATTCACACTGAGTAATACCTCACTCTAGTACCACTGATTTCACTAGGAGGGTGGTGAAACACTGGAATGCGTTACCTAGGGAGGTGGTGGAGTCTCCTTCCTTGGAGGTTTTTAAGGCCCGGCTTGACAAAGCCCTGGCTGGGATGATTTAGCTGGGAATTGGTCCTGCTTTGAGCAGGGGGTTGGACTAGATGACCTCTTGAGGTCCCTTCCAACTCTGATATTCTATGATTCTATGATTTCAATGGGGCTTTCTTGTGGGGTATTGTACTAGTCAACATAAGGGTGGCAGAATCCGGCCCAACATGAGAACAATGGGCCAGATCCTCAGCTCATGGACTGCAACATGGCACCATTGGCTGGCCCAATATCATTAGAAGAATCCAGATAACCCAGAATAGGAGTCAGTTACAGTGATTGGTATAAGAGGGTCAGGGCCAGAGCCTAACAATAAAATTCACACACACACACACATATATTTAGAGAGAGAGAGAACAACACTCAGAGATCATCCAGCACTCTGAGATAATAATAGAGATCCCCTGACTAAGCCAACCCTGATTACAGAATGGCTTCCACCTGAGAGAAATTAGGCATTTCCAGGTTTAACTATTAAGTGGGCCCAGCTAAGGAAGGGCTGGAAGAAAGAGAATGCAGGGAGTCAGAAGGTGCCTGCAGGGTCTTGAGTGAGTAGGGAGGTGCTCTGAATAACCAGGGAACAGATTGGGAGACCCAGAAGGGAAGTAAAGAGGTGAGAAAGGAAACAGCACAGGGAAAACTGAAATATGGGTAGAGGATTTGACTTAACTGTGCAGTACGGGGCCCTGGGCTGTAACCCAGGATTGAGGTTGGGAGTGGATTCCCCTACCAGCCCCAAGGAAGTGGTGTACAAGGGTAGCTGAGACCAGCGAGGGGGCTGCAGGCTGAATGTGACCTCGCTGAAGAAGAGCTGTGGAGAGCGTGGAAGCTTTTTATTTCTGTTAAGATAGTTTTGAACTTTAGTTTGGATAGCTGACCCAGAAGGACTAAAGACTGTGCCCTGGCTGAAGGGATGAGTTATCTAAAGAAACCACCGCAGCCCCATAGTGATTGTTGACAAGGGCTGCTACCCCACAAGGACACTGTGATGCCATGCCTGGCCATGAGGGAGTGCATAGTCGTGAGTAAACCCTGTTACAATGCTTTTTCTTACATTGCTTTAACTGCAGCATGTCTGAAACAACTATATTTTCTAGCTTTCCTTGTCCACACTCCCTTTTCCTACACCTCATGGCAAGCACCATATCTCAGCCCTAGTCTAGATCCAGCTCCTACTTCCTTCAAAGGCAGTCTCAGTGATGATAGCACCTTTTGGCAAACAGTAAATGACTGACTGTCCTTGGACACTTTTTTATATTGCGTGAGTACATGTGCTGCCAGACCCCTATCTGCAGAAGGGATTCTTTCAGCAGCAAATTAACATGAAGTGATTTACTTTGTCTCTATTGGATGCAAGGTTAAAGGGGTGGTGGGAATCATTCCAGGTTGCACTTGCTTTTGAAATCTTTACTTCCATATTCCATAAGTCCTTTGGAAAAAATTTCATACAAAATGAAATCAAAGATTGCCTACTTGGAACTTCTTTTTTGGATGGGATAAGTATTGCTGGTAAGTCATATAAATAATTGTGCTGCTAAGATTTGAATTTACTTAGCTCCTGGCCTAGCCCAAATTATTTTATTTATTTAATTCTACGTAAGTTGTGCTGCCTTGGAGTTTATTTATTGTTCCAAACTAGAAAAGACACATTCCATGAATTAAGGGCTGGCTTCCCCTCTCTCCTTTACTTTCACTGACCAGTACTTTTATTCCATGAGTCGTCCCCCTGATTTCAATGGGAAACTTTACTAATCAGATACTAAAAGTGTGTGCTGTAGCAGAATTGAGCCCTTGTTGCCACATTTTCAAGAGCTCAGTTCCCATTTGGGTGCTTTAATGAAGTGGCCAGACTTTCAAAAGTGCTCCACACCTGCCAGCTCCCACCATTCTAGCCTTTTGAAAATCTGATGTTAAATGTTTGTCAGTGCCCTAATTATGTTCTTCAAAGGCAGAAGGAATGTGGGATCTTTTATGGTAGAGTCAGGGCCGGCTCTAGGATTTTTGCCGCCCCAAGCAAAAACAATTTTGGCCGCCTCCCCCGTTTTTTTCTTACCCCACCCCTGGCCCCGCCTCAATTCTGCCCCTTCCCCAAATCCCCAGCCCTGCCTCCTCCTCCCCCCCTCAAGCCTAGGAGGGAGGGAGAGGGAAAAGCAGCGCGTGCGCCTCGGCCACTCGGGGTCTCCCCCTCCCTCCCAGGCTCTCAAACCCCTCCTCCCAGGCTCTCAAACCTGGAAGGGAGGAGGAGATCCCGAGCAGCCGCAGCATGCGAATCAGCTGTTTCATGCGCCGCGGCCGCTCGGGATCTCCCCCTCCCTCACAGGTTTGAGAGCCTGGGAGGGAGGGCGAGCAGCAGTGCGCGAGCGGCAGCAGCGGATGTGAGTTAGGGCGGCCGGGCCACATTTTTAGGGGCGGCATGGCCCGCGCTAGAATGCCGCCCCTAAAAATGTGCCGCCCCAAGCACCAGCTTGTTTTGCTGGTGCCTAGAGCCGGCCCTGGGTAGAGTACCTCTGAGACATAGGTCAGGATAATAGAACAGACTTGATGCTGTACTGGCAGGATCTGTTGTACTGCTGGTCTTGAAAGAATACTTTCACCTGGACATGAGAATGAATCTCCTATGTAACAGGAATATGGATTACTAACTGAGGTGGAGACACTTCATTAAAGGGTCTGGAAAGATGAATTCAACTTACTTTAAAAACAACTTAAAGTAGAAAAGCCTAGGAAAACCTTAGCAAATACCACTACCCAGTTAAGGAGTTCAAAACGGTGCATATAATCTGAGTTCAAAGCTTACACTTATCTCAGATTTACCTATTGTACCTAAGTTTCTGCCTGACTCCTTGTTCTGGAGCTCTAGGGAAACAGGCCACCTCTTGTGTTAACCTATCTATTGCTACAAAATAAAGTTTCACTTCCATGTGTGTGTGGCAGGGAACCACTCTGAGTAAACTTGCTCAATTATATCATGTGATGCATACCAAACCATTATCCCCATGTAGTACTAACTTGAAAAAATCCTTACAATCAGAATCTGTAATTCAGTTTGTTAAAATGATTGTAGCTGCTTGCTGAACTACATTTCCCAGGATTATTTCAACCTAAGCTCAGAACTCTTCTTCTTCCCAGGTATAAAAACCAAGCTCTGGAAAGTCTTGAGTGGGTTTTAAACCACATAGTGTGTAGAGAACAAAAACCAGGTACGCCTGTATGTCTAAATGACTCAGTTTCATTAGCCCCAATTTAGCTACTCCCTCCAAAAACTGTGTAATTTAATTTTTCCTGTAATTGTATGATTTCTTAAATACTCCTTTTTCACCAGCTCACTATCTGAGGTCATGACCTGCATGGTTCAGGATTGCTTGTGTGTGAGTCACTCTCAATGTGCTGGAAAAAGAAGTAGGGGGGTGGGGTGAAGCAGAACATATCCATGCAGACATCAGTTCATTTGTTCACATGCATGTGCCTATTCCAGACCCACATCTGAGAACCACCTGACTCATTTGCTCACTGGCATAGCAAGCCGTGATTCCCTAGCCCTAGGTAATTGTGCAGCTGGTGCCATGTCCAACTGATGCAGAGTATATATCTACCCTAGCCATAAGTAAAACAACCATCATCATAGTACTTTATATAGGTGGCTAACACCATTATTTAAAAAAAAAATTGTTCATTGCTATATAGAAAATGAGCGCTATGCGATGTATTGTGTATTTACGGAATGGGACACATTTTGAAGTTTTCCCCATTGACCTCTGTTAGGGGCAGGCCTTCAATGATGTTCCAGCATTTTATTTTGTAAAATATATGAGCTCTTCCTGATATCCAGCAGAGGGCTGTTCCACAGGCAAGGGCTCTCAGCTGTCACTCACTACCATTACAAAAATCACTAAAAGCCAAAATGTGCTGGAATTATTAACATGCAGATGAAAGTATTGTGCTATTAAATGATAGATAGATTCACCTTTCTCTAGAAATACTTCAACATCAATCTCAAACAATTTGGGCAAAAAAAAAACAAGCCACAATTTGAAACCAAGGCTGTTATGATTCTTCTGGGAGCTCTTCACTTGCCCTTCTCATTCCCTACTCCTTCAAAGCCCACATCATGGACATGTGGCTTGTGTATGGCTCCCTCTAGAGCATCCCACTCATGGCTGGAGGGGAATTGCTGGAATGCAATGTAAGGACACCTTCTCTCAGCCTCTACTGACCTGGGGTGGCTGGTTCACCAATGCTTGGGACGTGTGGTCAGCTTGCTGTTTAGACCACTCCCTATTTTTGTTCTCCCAAATAGTAAAAGCATTGTTTTGCCAAATAAATGCATTACATTTGAAATGTAACTGCATAATGGCTAGTAGACAGCCAGTGTGGTCCAGTAGCTAGGTCCGGGGTCGGCAATCTCTGGCACGCGGCTCGCCAGGGTAAGCACCCTGGTGGGCCGGGCCAGTTTGTTTACTTGCTGCGTCGGCAGGTTTGGCCGATCGCGGCTCCCACTGGCTGCGGTTCGCTGTCCCAGGCGACTTGCCGACCCCCGAGCTATGTTATGGGAATTAAGAGACCATGGGTCTTGTCCTAGTTTCCTCAGGAAATCATGTAGCCTCTCTGCCCAAAAAAGGGTTAAAAAAGAACTAGATAAATTCATGGAGGATAGGACCATCGACGGCATTAGCCAGGATGGGCAGGGATGGTATCCCTAGCCTCTGTTTGCCCGAAGCTGGGAATGGGCGATGGGGTGGATCACTTGATGATTACCTGTTCTGTTCATTCCCTCTGAAGCACCTGGCATTGGCCACTGTTGGAAGACGGAATACTAGGCTAGATGGACCTTTGGTCTGACCCAGTATGGCCATTCTTATGTCCTTCAGTTTTCCCCATGTGTAAAATCAAAGAAGCAGCCACTATTGTTAACAGATGTGATTCGCAGATAAAAAGCACTAACTTTATTACTATAAGTCAAAGAACACAAGAATGGCTATATAGTCAGAGGAATGGTCCATCTAGTCCAGTATCTGTCTTCTGACAGTGGCCAGTGCCAAATGCTTCAAACAGAGTGAACAGAACAGGAGAATTACTGAGTGATCCATTCTCTGTCATCCAGTCGCAGCTGCTGGCTGTCAGAAGTTGAGACACCCAGAGCATGGGGTTGAGGCCCTGACCATCCTGTCTAATAGCCATCCTGTCTGATAGCCACCTATCCTCCATGAACTTACCTAATTCTTTTTAGAACTCTGTTACACTTTTGTCCTTCACAGTATCCCACGGCAGCAAGTTCCACAGGTTGATTGCATTGTGTGAAGAAATACTTTCTTACATTTGTTTTAAATCTTCTGCCATTTATTGGGTGAGCCCTGGTTTGTGTTATGTGAAAGAGTAAATAACACTTCCTTATTCCCTTACTCTACACTGTTCATGATTTTATAGACCTCTATCATATCCCCCATTAGCTGTCTCTTTTCTAAACTGAACAGTCCCAGTATTTTTAATCTCTCCTCACAGGGAAGCTGTTCCATATCCCTGAATAAATTTTGGGGGCCCTTCCCCATATTTTTTACACTTCTATTACCATTTTTTTTTGAGATGGGACAACCAGAACTGCACATGGTATTCAAGGTGTGAGTGTGTGATGGTGCCCCCATAAGGCTTTATGGAAATATGCTTATGAATGTGTATATGTAACATAACTAGAATATGTTTTATGCTACGTAGGTTACATGACATATCTCTCTAAAGGTTATGATCTACTGAATCTATTAATCCTGTTTGTATGCATGTATCACTTTTGTATTCAAAGTTATGAATATTGGCTGTGTACTTGCTTGATTTTTAAGTAGCCTAGTAGAGTATTTGGTCAGCTACTTGAGAAAGGAATGTGCAAGTTAAGTACCCAGTCAAGAAGCACTTAATGGACAATGGATCTAGGAAGGCTCCAATCCACATAAGTTTACCTGAGGATGTTCAAGGCAGCATGTGAACCATGGCTCCTACCTGCAAGTTCTGAGTCATGCAGGGACACGTGACTTGCCCATGTGACTCCAAAACTACAACTTTGCATAGGAGAGAGGAGGGGATCTCCACCCGCAAGAGAGAGTCTATTTAAACCCCTGGGAGACTTCTCCATTTTGTCTTCAGCTGGCTAAAGAGAGAGCCTCTCCACCCCCAAGGATACCTGAAAGAGACTGGAACAAAGGACAGTAACTACAGGGGGTGTGAGTGATTGCTGGACCCAGACTAGAAGGAAACTAGTCTGTAAAAAGAATCTCACCAGTTCTAGTAAACTTCCATCTGTATTCAGTTTTCTTAGAAATAGTCTTGCGTGTTCTATTTTATTGGTAATTCACTTTGTTCTGTCTGCTATTACTTGGAACCACTCACTTAAATCCTACTTTCTGTATTTAATAAAATCACTTTACATAATTAACCCAGAATGGTGGAGAGGTCAAACAGCTGTGCATATCTCTGTTACACAGGCGAACAATTTGAGTTTACCCTGTATAATGTTTATACAGGGAAAATGGATTTGTTTGGGTTTTGGACCCCATTGGGAGTTGGGCATCTGAGTGTTAAAGACAGGAACGCTTCCTTAAACTGCTTTCAGGTTAAGTCTGCAGTTTTGGGGCACGTGGTTCAGAGCCTGGGTCTCCGTTGGAGCAGACTGGTGTGTCTGGCTCAACAAGACAGGGTGCTGGAGTCCTAAGCTGCTGGGGCAGGAGAGCAGGAGCAGAAGTGGTGTTTGCACATCAGTTGGCAGTTTAAAGGGGGTTTCTGTGATCCAACCCATCACAGTGGCGTAGTCGAGCAAGATCTGTGCACAGTTGATTGCTTTGAGATACTGGTAGTGATTTTAAGTGAGTTTTAAGTGAGGTGGCTAGAGAACAGAAAAAGTGATTACTGGTTTGTTTTCTGTTTGCTTATTTTGGGTAAGGGAAATAGGGACAGAAAAGGAAGCAAAATAAGTAAGAGTGAAGATCAGAAGAAGCTATAACTACACAAGTTGCAAATTGCCCAGAAAGCCTGAACACTGGAAATATAAAATATAACTGAGGGCCTAATGTAATTATGCAAAATGTGGGCCATTAATGGTGGTTTGGAATCTTGATGGCTCCCATTAACCAGGATAATTGTCTGTAGATGGCTCTAGTTTACTTGTGAGCCTTCCTGTATAGGTGCGTGCTGGCAAGTGGGTAATGAAGTCTTACAGTGACATGTGATTATGTCACCTGAACTAGGGTGACCAGATGTCACGATTTTATCGAGACTGTCCTAATATTTGCTTGTTTATCCCGCGTCCCAACCGACGTGCGGTCGGGACACTGGACAAACAAGCAATTTTGCGCTCCCGGAAGGGCTCTCGCCCCACCCCGACTCCACCTCCACCTTCCTCAATTGGCTCCCTCCCCAAATCCCTGCCCTGGCTCTGCCTCTTCCCCAAACACGTGGCATTCCCCCTCCCTCCCAGGCTTGCTGCCATTACAGCGGCAAGCCTGGGAGGGAGGGGGTGGTGGCCGGCTTCCAGTTCCTGGAGCTGGTGAGTACGGGCACCGGGCGGGCAAGGGGGCTGCTCCCCCCAGGAGGGAGACAGGGTGGGCTCCGGACCCCAGCAACGGCGGAGGAGAGCAGCTCGGGGCTGCACGAGTGGCCATGTAAGTTTATTGGCTCGGGGTGGACCCCGGCCGGTCCTCGCCCCTGTAGGGGAGTGGTAAGGAGCCAAGTTTCCCCTCTCTCCCCTTGTCCTGGCTTTTTTTTTTTATTATTTACTTTTGGTGGCTTTTTTTGCTCCGCCCTCCCCCTGCATCCCGATTATTTCATGTCAGTGATCTGGTCACCCTACATCTGAACTGGAATCCATCTTTAACCTGGTGCTTTTCCATTGAGAAGAGGGAGGGGGAGTGGGACCCCAGAGGGACAAAGGATTCCCACCTTATGCAAAAGATATATAAGTCGGTGGAACAGAGAAACAGGGGAGCTATCATGAGAAATCCCCTAACTATCACCTGAGCTGGAACAAGGGCTGTACCAGGGGAAAGGATTGTGCCCAGACTAGGAAGGCATCCATTCTGTGAAAGAAACTTATTGAAACCTCTCTGAGGGTGAGATTTTATCTGTATTCAGTTTTATTACTGTATTAGTCTTTTGTTTTATTTTACTTGGTAATTCACTTTGTTCTGTCTGTTACTACTTGGAACCACTTAAAATCTACTTTCTGTATTTAATAAAATAACTTTTTACTTAACCCAGAGTATGTATTACTACCTGGGGGGGGGAGGGGCAGGGGGGAAACAGCTGTGCATCTCTCTATCAGTGTTATAAAGGGCTAACAATTCATGTGTTTATCCTGTAAGCTTTATACAGGATAAAACGGGTTTATTTGGGGTTTAGACCCCATTGGGAATTGGGCACCTGAGTGTTAAGGACAGGAACACTTCTGTAAATTGCTTTCAGTTAAGTCTGCAGCTTTGGGGCCTGTGGTTCAGACCCTGGGTCTGTGCTGGAGCAGACTGGAGTGTCTGGCTCAGCAAGTTCGGGTGCTGGAGTCCCAAACTGGCAGGGAAAGCAGGGGCAGAAGTAGTCTTGGCACATCACTTGGCAGTACCCAAGCGGGTTTCTGTGATCCAACCTGTCACAGGGTGTATTATGGATTTGTATAGTGGTATTAGATATGTTCTGTCATATCTGTCCCTTTGATAATGGTTCCTAACGCTTTGGCTTTTTTTGATTCTGCCGCACATTAAACAGATGTTTACAGAGAACTACCTACAATGACTCCAAGATCTTTCTTGAGTGGTAACAGCTAATTTAGACCTATCATTTTGTATGGATAGCTGGGATTATATTTTCCACTGTGCATTACTTTACTTTGCATGTATCACATGAATTTCATCTACCATTTTGTCATTCAGTCATGCCGTTTTTTAAATTCCTTTGTGACCCTTTGCAGTCTTATTTGGACTTAACTCTTGTAGTTTTGTATCATTTGCAAATTTTGCTACATCACTGTACACCTCCTCTTCCAGATAATATATGAATAGGTTGAACAGCACTGGTCCCATTACAGATACTTGAGGGACCTGGCTATTTATCTCTCCACCTTGAAAATCGATCGCTTTTCTATCATTTGCTTCCAATCTTTTAACCAGTTACTGATCCATGATGGGACCTTCCTTCTCATCCCATGACTCTTTGCATAAGAGGGACCTTGTCAAAGGTTTTCTGAAAGTCCAAGTACACTATAGCCACTGGATCGCCATTGTCCACGTGCTTGTTGATACACTTAAAGAATTCTAGTAGATTGGTGAGGCATGATGTCCCTTTACAGATTTGTTTGGTATCAAACATAAAATATTACATTGCATGTTGTTTGTATGTAATATGTCACTTAGTTACTAAAAACTGTTTTGGGGAAAATACTGAAATTAAATAATGCAAAGTGATTCCATAAGTCTCATGTCTTGGTATAATAGTGGCTTAGTGCAGAACATATGTTAAACATTAAAATGAAATAAGTGATGGGAAAATCCATATTCTTAGAGTGAGCACTTCATGTGGGATGATGACTACTTGGAATACAAAGTCTTGATAATGATTGTTAGGCCAGGAAAAGTAGTGCAAGGATATCTGTACAGCCTGTAAAATATCTGTGGCATAATACATAGAATTTCAGAAAAGCAGCAGAGATGGTCCAAGTATCATAGGGGTAGCCGTGTTAGTCTGTATCCCAAAAAACAATGAGGAGTCCGGTGGCACTTTAAGGACTAACATTTATTTGGGCATAAGTTTTTGTGGGTAAAAATCCCACTTCAGATGCATCTGAAGAAGTGGGGTTTCTTTTACCCATGAAAGTTTATGCCCAAATAAATGTTAGTCCTTAAAGTGCCACCGGACTCCTCGTTTTTTGTAGAGACGGTCCAGTGTCACTAAACAGAATAATATGGCAAGAAAACTGAGGGATAAAGGGGATTGAGAGGGGAAGAAATTTAGGAAAGGGATGGATCCAGAAGAATAGCCTGGGTCAGATTCATGCCTGCTGATATGGGGAAGTAGTATTAGCATCTCCCTTTAACAGCCCAAACTGTCTGCCCTACCCCTATGGCAAAGTAGAAATTTCTACTGCACCCTTTCTTTGAGCGTTCTTCCTGGGGCAGTTTGTCAGAGCACTTCATAGGAGTTCTACCAGTAGAGGCTGCAGTCAGGCTACACTGAATTATATCATTCAATGGCCAATGTACACACACCCCTTCCCCAGACAGAACTACTCACTTTTTTGGCAAGCGCTGGTTGGCTGCATGCTCCGCACACCACAGGCGTGGAGGTTACAGCCAACTTGCTCACTGAAGTTTTACCTTTGGCAGACTCCCAGCTGTCAAGGGCAGGGCACCCTGAAGCTACACAAATTTTGGGACTCGTTTTCTGAAAGATAGGGAGGAACAAAGCAGTTAATCATAGCAAAGCTAGTACTGTAGTTGATATGAAACAGTGCAGAGAAAATAGGACAACTCCATAAAGTCATGTGGATCCCCTGTACCTAAAACATTTTCTATTGTTTTATCCCCAGCATTTATGATCCGCTTTGACACTGGAACGTAGTTTCTGGGTGAAATTGTCCAGGGACAGGGCAGAGAGTTCTCTTTGGAGACTACTGACCTTGGAACTTACTCTCTACCTGGTCTGACTCAGCCTCAGGCCTTGCAATGAAATGATCCCTGAAGGCCAAGAGGCTATCTCTTTTCCCAGTCTCTTTTTATGAAGAGGATAGGTTGAGTAAAAATTGTGTGCTGTTGAGTAACTTCCTCACAAAGTGTAGGGATACCATATTTCCATACTACTCTCTATGCCATCTGTTTTCCTGTGATGCATTGCATGGCGGGTAAGAAACAGGGCAATCACAGGTTCCATCTAGAGAAGAATAAGGTATCTGACTTCTGCACATATTTTTTGTTTTTAATAAAGGGTTTATCTTGAAACCAGTCTGATCATCAATAAGATACCGCAGATGACTGGTTGAGCAGAGTGTGATATTTGACGAACCCCCTGGATGATCTAAACTCTGTATTGAATTATGTTGCTACGTAGACATGTTTTGCAAACTGTGGATTTGAGGATGGGGGGCATGGTATTGCACCTCCTTCACCAGCCAGTAGAGTTGAGATAGTAAGAATGGAAATGGTGCTGCTCTCAAGGATACTATTCCAATCTCCTGAGTCGTCATTTCTCCAGGACTCCTTGATGCAGGGTATGAATGAAATACACAGTAGATGCTACGAAGATTTACCATAATCTTGGTTTGTTTCCAGTTCTTGCAATGCACTCTTTACAGGGTAAGTGAAAGGTGTGGGGTGAATACGCGAGGCTTCTACTGTGACAATGTAATTGCATCTCACATGTATTGTTTCAAAAATACTGCTACTGGTCATTTGCCCCAAAGATCTTGGTATAAATGTCATTTAAAAAAACGTGTAAGGTACCACTATGGCCATCTAATCTGAGCTGCAAAGCACAGGCTACAAAATTTTTCATCGTGTGATTGCTGTGGTTGAATTACACCATATAGTCTAGAAAGACGGCCAATCTTGATTTAAGGACTCCAAGGGATAGATAAGTTATCAGATCCATTAATTTCCATTCCAACTGCTAATTCTTGATCTTTGATGCAAAGTTTTATTTCCAATGTGAACTTTGATTTCAATTTCCAGTCACTGGCTCTTATGCTTTGGGTTCCTCCTCTTTTGATAGTATTTATTTACCTGTCACATTTTGGCAATGCTTTTATTCCTAGTTGTATTTTAAACTGAGCGTTTTGTCAGGGCTGAAGAATGTGGAACTCAAAAAAAAAATGCTTTTCTAGGGTAAGTATTAAAAATAAGGCTGTAGCCCATTGTTGATCTTCAGACATTATTCCTAATGCTTTCATTTGGTGTAAACATGGAATTAAGGCAGGATCTGGCTTTTACTGTATCTTACAAGGAAATATTCTACTCAAACACTTCGCATGGCTTCAGTAGCAAACTGAAATACTAAACTCAGCCATTTTGTATAATTGTTTGCTTTGAACACAAGCCATTGAGTCATATGAGCAGCTGCATCCTAACCCTGTCATCTCATCCATTTTGATTAACATAATTTGTGGACAGTTGGCAAACCAACACATGTGAGCTTATTTTTAAATTCTGGGGGGAAATGGTTACTTTAGTGTGCTAGTTCATCCAGTACATTTATCTTGAGCAACATTAAGTATAGCCTAGCAGCAAGAAACAAACATGCTATACTCCACAGCAGAATTTTAAAGGAGATTAGAAAAATAGTCTAATATTACAGTTTCATAAAAATGTGTTCAGCTATTGAGGATCTAATCCTCCCAGAAGAAATGGAACATTTCCATGGACTCTCATTGTGGCTGATGTTTTCACCCAATAGTATACGCAACTGCATTGGTGAAATGCTGTTTAACTAATATGAAAGTATAATTAGTCCAAACAATAAGAGCCAAATTATGGTAATCTTTGCTCGTGGGGTACTTCACAGTAAGGCAGGGAGAGCTTGTATTTAAACATAGTGGAACATAGTAACCCAGGCCTGCAGTTAGGGTCTGCTGTTCCAACTCTCAAGATGCAGGATGACCTCTGTCTCTGCAGTTATACCCTCATCCTTGCGTAACAATAGCTGCTCCACACAGCATGGGTATTTCTAGTGGTGAATGGGGTGAAAGCAACATCTTCTCCATAGTTTCTGTAGAGGGAGCAGACATAATATGTCTGTATACACTGAGGCTTGGCCTACACTAAAAATATAGGTCAATATAGCTATGGCACTGAGGTGTGAAAGGGCTAAATCCCTGACCACTGTAGCTATGCCAACTTAACCCCCAGTGTAGCTGCAGCTAGGTCAATAGAAGAATGCTTCTGTCCACCTAGCTACCATTGCTCAGAGATGGAGTTCCTACAGCAATGGGGGGGAAAAAACCCTTCCGTTGCTGTAGTCTGTCTACACTATGCACTTACAGCAGCATAGCTACACCACCATAACAATGCTGCTGTAGAGCCCATAGTGTAGACGTGGCCTGAGTGCAAGGAAGACACTGTTGGTATCCATCAGCCCCACGAAAGAGCCGGTGGGTGAAGAGCATGACCATAGACGCACCCCTTATATGCCCATGTGGGGGTGGGGGGTGGCTATAACCCTCCAGGCAAGTGTATGTAGGCCTGCACCAAAGAGAACATGTGTTATTGTTGGTCTGTAGATGCAGCAATTGCCCCTTGAGGGGCACTGTGAGCTTATGCTCCCAAGACTAGGAATGCCTTTAGCCTCCACCACTCAGGCAGTGCAGCTTCCCACCCCTCCCTCCCCACTTTTAGAGCCATAACTGAGTCCCACATGTATGTACTTATTATAACATTGCATTGACCATGAAACATCACTTACTCTATATTGTACATTGTAACTATATAAGATCATATTTCCTCTTGTAAAGATTTAACCACCTTATGTAAAATTGAGCAAAATGCTTTAAACAGTTCAGGCACATTATGTGAGAAATATACGCACTGAAAATGTGTTGCGGTTACAGAAGTATTTCACAGGCCTATCTCCTTCAGTCTTGCATCTTGGGATACAAGATACTCTTGATCTGCTATAAGCTGTACATATGGAGACTCTCTACAATGTAAATAGGTGAAATGGTATAAGAAATACTTGCTTTTCTTGAGCAAAACCTCATAAAATCAGATTACATGTCCTTCAATTTTGCTCAGTTTTGCTGTATAAAAGAATGAATGCTGGCACCTCCTAGAGTAGAAAACCTCCCAAACATTTTTAGAAACTAATCAGCCACTATATTAAGTCACACATGCTGCCCTGCCCTCTGTTTATATACAAAACCAGAATACAAGCAGAATAGCTGTACTGTGCTGAGAGCAGGGTGTGCTGGGAAGTCTCTATGCCCATTGGACTCGGTCATGCCTTTCTTTGCAACAGAATGGAGGGCTGCAGGTGTAGGCAGTAGACAGGTCTGTGCTGACAACCAATGCATGAGGTGTATAGGAACCCCATTTGTCTCTACCACTAGAGCACTAGTTCAGCTATTCCATGCCAACCCAGCAGGCTAAGGGCCAAAATATTCCACCCAAAGCCAGATTTGAGCTTTGTTGAGAGGTGGCCCCATTGGCCCCATGTGTTCTGTATTTATTGCCTCATTTTCTTGCTAAGCATATTTGCATACTATAATCATCCCTTTTCTGTGACCTCATAGCTTCCATAGCGAGTTGTTCCTAATGTCATAAGCAGTGGTGATATGTGATAGATAAGCAGCAGTTGATGAACTTAAGATGTACAATGTATAGCATGTCCTCAAGCTTTAAAAAAAAAAGCCTAAGTGTTGACTTGTTAATCCTTATTTACAACCTTCTACCAATTTTTTCAAATTTATTTGAACACATTGGATTAGAATTAACAATCTGGATCCTTGGACAATTAGGGTAGTTTAATGACTAATAGCAATAGAAACCAAGTGCTCCACCTAACAAAGAGCAGTAACTTAGGAGTTCTCAGAACTAGGTAGTTTCAGGGCCAGAATAAGGTGTATTGATCCCTTCCTCAAGTACAGGGTATATATCTAGTGCTCAAGATAATGTTAAAAGGTGCAGACCAGCTACCCCACGTTACTATGTTGCCCAAGGAAATGTGGTTCACCAACAAGGAATGCACTAGCTGGTGCATAGCTTTGCCCCCAAGTTGCTAATACATTCATCTCCTAAAAGGCTGCCTCATAGTCACACTGTGCTTCTGTGCAGAAGACAATATGTGCAGGGCCATGAACAAAATGATGCTTTTTTGACTTATGGCAAAATTGTCAATTCCATATCCATGCCATCTTATTTTATGCTTTTTGTCTGACCACTCTTCCCTGCCTAACTCTAAAGCAAAGATCAAGCAGAGTGCACGCTAGCTGTTCTGAAGCACCAAGGTAAATCAGTTTGATGTCAAAATTGCAAAACCGATATGGAGTGAGGATAACCCAGATATGATCCCATACTTTATTGCATTAGATAATGTGCTACCACCATTTTTAATTCTGTGTATATTACACTATATACAAACAAGTAACATCGTGGTTTTTCTATATTTCCCAAACTTGGATGACCTGCTGAGGGGGAAAATTGCTTTAATGAAAACACTAGAGGTTAGTATATAAAGTGTAGACACTTTATTTTTCTTGCCCCTTCTGTCAAAGTATTGGCCCAGCCAAAGCATAGAAGCAACTTGATGTAACCTCTCTTCAAGCAGAAGTAACTCTTCACTTTTACATACTCTCTTCAGAGGCTTTATGTAAGCTCTGTCAGTTATAACTAAACTGGGAAAAGCATAGGACAGAAAAAGCAGATAGACTGTTGACAAGTCTGTTTGCATCTACAAGAAACCAGGGAAGAACAAAGCCACCACTGACTATCTCCAATATTTCAGGAGAATTCTTGCAGCTCCCATCTGAAAAAACAAAAGTGATTTATATCAAAATGCAACTGTTTATCAATATAGTTAAAACCTTGGTTTTCTAATTTGTATTCACATGGCAGGTTTAATGGAATGTCAAGAGCAGAAGACACCATACACTGTAGAAACTACTGAAAGGTTATTCCCATAAAAGTCCTGTAGACCATAATATACCTACCCTTCTGGTGCTGTATTTTCAGTAGAGGGAGCCCATCATGATATACAAAGTATCCCTAAGAACTCCAGGGCATGGGCATGAGATTACTGTAACACAAGCAGCTACTTGCAGTGATAAGAGACCAGAGAAAAGGGACAGCAATGAAACATGGGATAGCTTTTGTCTTTAGTTTTTTGGGACTATGCTATCCAGGCAATGACGGTCTACAATGGAATTATACTCTCTGACTGGTAAATGGCATCTCAGCTTTTTCCTGTACAAATTTTTTTTAAAAAAAGACTTCAGGTTTGATCCTGCAAAGCACTGATAAGGAGAGTTGCACTTAGGAACAAAAGACTAGCTACACAATGGAATGCAAGGGAATCCTGGCATGCAGTAGTGAGTACTTATGTGCTGCTGCTGCTGCCACGTTACTCCAGTCTGAGCTGGAGGAAGGCGCAAATGGCATTAGTACTAAACACTTCAGTCCTAGTCCAGTAACACACTTGTGTTTTGCTTGACTGGAGCCTTCAACAGCATCATGAGTCTTATGCTAAGTCCACCTCTCCTCAGACACATTGTTCTCCAGTGATACCATTTGATGCCTCTTTGTATCTTGCCCATTGCAAGTAATGGCAGTGGGTACTCTCTGGAATTGAGATTGCAGGCACATCTATGTGATCTGGGAATTATACTGCCTACCTCAACTGTAGAAGTAGCCATGCTGCTAGTGACTAAACTGTAGTCTCCATGCCAGGAGCTTGGGCTCGCTATCTGAGTAAGCGATCAGGTGAAATTAGGCATGGCTAGCCCAAGCAGCTACTTGTCCTGCTGTGGACACACTGCTGTGTTTAGGTGCTCAAATAGAGCTAGCGCAGGTACTCCTATGCAAGCAGGAATCACACCTGCCAGCTCACATGCAGATGTACCTTTATTGCTGCTGAATCAACATGGCAGGTGCAGATGGGACAGTACCAGGGCCTAGTATTCCCTTGTGTTGGGATGTAACATCCTTGTGTGGCACACAGACTTGCAGGATCAATGCCATAATTAGGCTTGGCAGGATGAGAGTGGTGTGTTTTTGTTTTGTTTTAATAATTTGATCCATTTAAAATGTTCAGTTGTAGGAAGTTATGGGGGTTATGTAGGAAGTCATAATTTAATTGACATTCAAAAAGTTAAAGCTTTATAAACTGAAAATTGTCAACATCACATGTCAAAACATACAAACTATCCTTAAATCAATCTCTAAGTTCCCCATTAGCATTTTTCTGTCCAGCTGTAAATCTCAATTGGTGGAAATATTTCATTGGTTTGCATGTGTGTACCATGAAATTGACATTTTCCATCTTAAATCTAATCCTTCCATGCCTAAACATAATGTTGTAGAGGGGAAAATGCTTTTCTCTGCCTTAATTGCCCACTGCTTGGCAAAGGGAGTCCAACAAAGATCTTCATTCTGAGATTAAATAGCAAACTTCCCATTCCTTCAGTCATCTGAATTGCTATTTTAAACATCTTGCTGAGTTGCTGCATTTGCTGTCTGTGCTGGTGTCTGCGCTGTTCTCTCAGTAAGTGACACTTGCACCCTGCCTCCTGTTTTCTTCTCATGACAATATATTGCATCACCACAGAAAAATCAGTCATTCCTTCTTGTTACTTTCCTAAATCCCTTCAGATGGCAAGCATCCTCTTTGTTTGTCTTGCGCATTCTAGTGTTGACCCCTGCTTTCATCTGGAGTCTGCCCTAAGTGATCTGGTCAAGTATAGGCTGATGACTAGCCTCACAGCATTTTTTTTTTTTTCATGTTTTCTCCACTGAGTTTTTCATAGTTAGTTCTTTCTGCTAGGGTCATTTCCACTTCCTTCACTCATTGCACAACACTGGTAAAAGTGGACATTTACATGTGTGAAAATATACATACAGCTAATCTATCAGTTAATCGTGTAACTTTCCATGCCTCAGTTGGCAAATGTTTTCTTTTTGAGTGATTAAAACAACAAAAGTTCAGCAAGAGGATAACCATTTAATGACTGCTTTGAGAGATTCAGAGTAGCAGCCGTATTAGTCTGTATCTGTAAAAAGAACAGTACTTAGAGACTAACAAATTTATTTGAGCATAAGCTTTCATGGGCTACAGCCCACTTCATCAGATGCATAGAATGGAACATATAACGAGTGTGTGTGTGTGTGTGTGTGTGTGTGTGTGTATAATATACACTCAGCCATTCCCAGTCTCTATTCAAGCCAGAATCATTACACTACTTGAATCTATTTCCTTATGATAATTATCCTTACACCTCTTGTCAACTGTCTGTAATTGACCATCTTGATTATCACTAAAGTTTTTTTTCCTGCTGATAATAGGTCATCTTAATTAATTAGACTCTTAGAGCTGGTATGGCATCGTGTATGTGTGTGTACTCTTGTTATATGTTCTATTCTATGCATCCGAAGAAGTGAGCTATAGCCTACGAAAGCTTATGCTCAAATAAATGTGTTAGTCTCTAAGGTGCCTCAAGTACTCCTGTTTTGAGAGAGTAAATCCTAAGGAATAATTGACATAATTTTCATCACAACCATTCTGAACTTCAACAGTTTAGTTTCTTTAAGAGATGAGTCCAGTTTGCCCAGAATTTTTGTTATTTTTTAATCCTTTTTTTCAGTATGTTGTAGTCCATGACCACGATGAATTGACCAGCTCTGTGCCGAGATCAGGAGTAATCACTCCTATAATGTCTACTGGTAACTTGCAATTGAACTGTAGTCTCCCTTTGTAAGTTTCTTCTGCGAGTTGCAGACAAAAGCAGATCAGTTAGCAATCAATGTATTTTCAACAGACACGGGGGCATAAAACAGTTTGGAATATTTTTTTATTTGAATGTTCCCATGTATCAGAAACAGGAAAAGAATATTGTCCATCTATTCTTCCTTTCAAACATGGTTTTTAATGACTAAAGAAACATTAGGGTTCTTATGGGCATATTACAGGATATTTCTCTCTACCTCTTCCTTCTTAAGGAAATTTCCTCCCTTCATCTTTAGAAGTCCCACCCCTCATTCCCACAAAATGAAGGAATGGTCATGAGTGGCTATGGTCTCCTTGTTCTCACCAGGAAGAAGGCCTGGTCAGATTCAGGGATGAATATAAATTGTATCTATTTAAATAGTGGCTGATCTGCTGTAACATCAGACACTCCCCTGATCTAGGGGCAGCTGATCACTACATCTAATGAGTCTAAGCCCCACCAATAATGTGTCAAATGTGTAGTGTGGCTGTGTTGCAGGATGCAGTTTGTCCTGCCACAAGTGGGGGATTTCTGGTGGGCTTGGTGCTGCTGAAACCCCTGTAGGCTGCAATTAACCTGACTGCTACCGGGGGACTTCTGGCCATGTGGTGCACAGCCTGCAGAATGAAGGAGGAGATCCAGAGCAGGTGCATGGGTTCAGTGGGGTTAATTGTAGGAAGGAAGAACATAAAGATGTCTGCACATGCGCCCTACTTTGTCTACTCCTAGGTTTCCAGGCTGTGATAGGACAGGAAGACTGAACAGAATTACTTAGATGTGTAAAAGCATGTGCTGTGATTCATGTAGAAAGGTATCAAGGTCCTTTCTCTTTGTGCCAGAGATGGAGAATGTATATCCACTTTGATGTTCAATAAAATGTCGGATGTGACCATACAGTTCCATGTTCTGTGCCTTTGTCCTAGAAAGAGCAATGTCAAATTCAAAATGTGAGTGCATCTTTACAGATCCTCCCTTTTGGAATTTCACATTCAGTCACTAATAACAAAAATGTACATGAAATGTCATGTTCTGCATCCTCCAGCCATGGTTTAATGTATATATTCCCATCCCAAAGAGGCAAGATGAAGTGTCCTCATAAGAATTAATCCATTGCCAAAAACTGCTCATGCAACAAGGTTGCTTATGAAATACTGGTGGGGGAGGGGGAGAGATGGAACCAAAAATTACTTGTATTTTTTTTTAATTTGTTTGCAGTTTGACTAGCAATTGCTCCCAGGCTGAGACCATGTGTATTAGTTTCAAAGCAGATGCAAAATGATAGGCAATTGAGAATAAGGGTTTACAGTAGAAGTGAAAGTTGCCAACAAGCCTTGATGTAATAAGAAAACATTAAATAAAATCAATAATAAACTGAGTCTTAATGACTGCATTATCCTGAAACAATAAAATGGAAATAGAAATGTTTCGCCTCAGTTGAAAGGAATTTAAGCGGGCTCTTAAAATAGTATTTGTACTACTCAGATTAAATTGTGTTCACTACCACCCTTTGTAGAAATCTCACTTCCCAGCACACCGGAGTCATTCAGAATCATACATGTCTTATAGAACTGGGTGAGCTACAGAAGCTAGCCAACTGATCATTGGCAATGGGTGCAAAAAGGGAGGGAATGGAGAAGGGACCCTGGTCCCCCACCTTGGTCATAGACCATACCTGGTTCTCTGGTTCCCAGAACCCAAGGCTGCTATCTCCTTATGCTGCTTCCTCTACCTCTTCTGCTTCCAGACCTGCTCTGGAAGAAGGAATGGCAGCTCCATAAGGACGTATGAGGGGAAACCCCATACACATAAGAGTGTCTCGCAACACCACACATATATAAAGAGGTATCATGTTAATGAGGAAATAGTTAGCAGAGGTTCCCAAGCAAAATTATGGGTGTGCCCCTGATTGGCAAGAAGTTTGAAAAAGGAACTTCTTAATAATGCCAATAGGCACCATTTCCTGACTAGTCACATTTGGTGTCTCTCTCCCCTCTGACTCCTAGTAGGGCTGTGTAGGGAGGGGAGGGAGCTGGCCAGACACAGGCTCATGGTTAAGCTCCCCTCAGCGTAATGGGAGACTGTCAGAGGCTTATGGCAACCCTTCTTCAAGGGAGATGGGAATCAATGAAAATTGTCAACTCTCCCTCTCATTGATGGTGATTGTTTGTTGAGGGGTACTTGTCTATCTTCCTCCCTCATCACCGGATTCCCTCTGAATGGGTACGGATTCCCTACAGGCTGTCTGTGCCTGCCCTGCTGTCTATTACTGCTGGTCTTTAGGGTGTGAGATTGCTGGGTCCTGCCCTTTCGTGCCTGCAGGCTGATCTTTCAACGCTGTTCCTGTTGGCATTTGGCAGGGAGCCCAGGTCCCCCTCACATTGACATCAAGAGGGGGCACCATTTATTCATTTAGAGTAGGGGATCCTCCTGAGGACCCTACATTCCCACCCACTTACCCCCACATGGACACTTGTGCTGTGTCAGATTGATCCCGGACTCTCCCTTTTCTACCAAGTACGGAATAGCAAAAAGGGCCACCATCCTTTTAAAAAACTTTAAAATTTCTGAAGAAACACTTCTCTTCAATCCTCAATTCTTGTTGGAGGGTTTTTTATTTTTAATGAGGAGTTTTTAGTTCAGTTTCATTCACTAGGCATGAGATGTATATAACTGAATCTCTCACCAGAATGTCACTAGAATGACAACATACATTGTAGCCAAAATGCTAGCTGTTCAATTCCAGACCATGTTTTGCAGAAACTTCAGACCATTGTGATGACTACACTAAATCTTCTGGAAGCAAGTACTGTATTGTAAAACTAAATGATCTGACAAAAATGAAATACAGTAAGAACTAAGTCTGTCTAAAAAATTCTGCTTTGTCTGAGTACCTGAATTAAATTGGACCAACTGCATTTGAAAGAGCCCACTCTTGCATGACAGGATAACCCAACCTATGTCGAGGGAAATTTAGGTTAGCAAAGAATGCAGGTTCAGCCCAGGATGTGCAGTTTCACTAACATCTAGAGCCAAAGTGCAAAATCTCCTGTTACATTGCAGATGTTTCATACAGGAAGCCTCTAATTCAAACTTTCTCCCCTCTCCATTTGCTGGCCTCCTGTGGCTTCATGCTGCTCTTTTCTCATTCCAGAACAATTTGAATCATGGCCAGACAGCTTACAGCCTGTGCTTTTCATAGATTGGAACAATTGTTCCAATCTTCTCTCTTGATCATCTTTGGCAGAAAATAAAAGTAGCCATGCTTCAGATACAAAATAAAATGTGTGTGTGGTTAATTAGTATCAAACTAACACATTGTGCTAATCATGTTTTTCCTGACTAGTTCCACATTGGGGGAGTGACAGAGCTCTGTTCAAGTTTTTTAAGCCGCATTCATACTGTTTGTTGGACTTATTTAATATAACTTTTTTAAGTCAATGGGAGTTTCAACAGCTTGCACAAGATATGAATTTCCACCAACATGCTTAAGATGGAAGTATTTTCACTATTAGATGGGATGGGAGAGGACCTTGACAGATATAATCTCAATTCCATGCTGCTTATGATGTATGTTGTAAAAATTAGAACATTTTACCACTGGGAAGCTTATGTCATAATCTTCCCATGAGAAGGAGAGATGGCTAGATACAGAATAAAAGTGAATGAGACAGAAGTTCAATGGTGTCATTTCTCACCATTTTTACACTGAATCATGATTTACACTATGATTTGTTGACTCTTAGGCCAGAAGGAAACACTGTCTCATCTAGTCCGACTCCCTGTATAACACAGGCCATAGAACTTCTCCTCCAAAACTCTAGTTTGAACTAGAGCATACCTTTGTAAAAGCATCCAATAGTTTCCAAACTCCTGGTAAATGGAGAATCCACCACAAGCTGTGGTAAACTGTTCAAATGACTTATTAGCCTCTGTTGAAAATGAAGTTAGACAAATTCAGAACTAGAAATAAAACTCCACTTCCATCCATTGGATCATAGTACTCTATCTGGTAGATCATAGAGACTATTATCAGATATTTGTTCCCTGTATAGGTACTTGCAAACTGTGATCAGGTCATCCCTTAACCTTCTCTTTATGTTAAATAGACTCAAGAAGCTCATCACTTGCATGTTTTGCAATCTTTAATCTTGTGACTCTTCTCCGATCCCTCTTGAATTTATCAACATCCTTTTGGAATTGTGGACACCACAACTGGACACTTTATTCCAGCACCAGTGCTAAATACTGAGCTGATCTCTCTGCTCCAACTTGTGATTTCTCATTTATACCTCCAAGGATTGCATTAGCCCTTTTGGCCACAGCACTGCACTGGGAACTCGTGCAAGGCTGATTAGCCACCATGACTGCCAAGTCTCTTTCAGAATCCTGGCTTCCCAGGATAGTCCCCCATTCTGCATGTAGGCCCTGCATTACATTAAAAACAAATACAACTTTACAGCTATCTGTATGAAAATGCATTTTTTGTTTGTATCCAATTTACTAAGTGATCAGTGACCTATTCTCTTCATTATCTATCAGTCCCCGATCTGACATCTGCAAACTGTGATTCTGTTTTCTTTCAGGTCAATCGTGAAGATGTGTGTCAAAAAACATACATTCCTGGTGTTTTCAAGATTAAAAGGGATTTTCTGGTGCCAAAATATCTTAATGGAAAGACAAGGCGAAGGAGGGGAACCTTCCGACACCAAATATTGCATTTGGGTTTTGTTCTCTTTTGTTTGCTGCTCTAGTTTTGGTAAACATTTTCTCACAGTACATGGTTGGTGCCCTTCTGACTATCGCACAAATAGGCTCTGTACTAGAATAGCATTGTTCCTAAAACAATATATGCCAGCTCTTTAAAAAAAAGAGGCCTTTGTACAAACAAGGTAACTGTTTTCAGAACTCCTTTGAAGGTGAAGAGGGGAAATGTTTATAATATGAATAAATACAAAAAGTTGTTTGAGACCCAAATAAATTACTATTACATACTGTGACACAGTGTGCATACCCCACACTGGACAAGAGGGGGTTAACACTATGGATGGCGGAAGTCCCACACCTCAGATCGTGCTGGGCATGCTCCAACTACTGCCTCAGTATAAAAGGGAGCAGCCCAGCTCATTCTAGGCTGACCACTGGAGGGGAAGGAACTTAGGTGGAAGATCCAGCCAAAGAGCCATCACAGTCTTTGCCTGTGGGAACTGGAGATCTCTGAGAGCCAGACCGGAGGGCTGCAGCTGACAGATCTGCAGGGAATCACCCGTGATGAGGAGCCCATGAACCCCAAAGCTCAATGAACTACAACACCTGGAAATGCAGTAGGAAGTGACCTAGGGAGTGTGCGTGAGCGGTACCTCCCACCCGAGTGAGGTCAGTGTGTTTCAGTGGGAGTCCCCACTAACCCAGCAGCAGACCACTCCGCCGCTGTCGAGGCCCGGTGGAGTCGAGTAGGCCCGGTCCTCCCTACCCAGGCTTCCACCCCTGCCATGGTGGCCCCTTCCTCCTCCCTGGATACTGGCCATTGGGCCTCACTGCCCCGCACCTCGGGGCTACGATATTGACTCTGGCCATTGGGGTCACAATGCCCTGTACCTGAAGGCTATATGAACCCTGGCTGCTAGATCATATTGCCCTGCGGCTGAGGGCAGTTATATTGACTCTGGTCACTAGGCCACACTGCCCTGGCCGCAAGGGCTGCCAGCACTGACTCTGGCTGCAAGGGCTGCACTGCCCTGCTGGAATCAGGGCCGGCACCAGCACACCAAGCAGGTTCTTGGGGCGGCCAATGGAAAGGGGCGGCACATCTGGCTTTTCGGTGGCAATTCAGCAGCGGGTCCCTCTCGGAGGGAAGGACCCGCCGCTGAAGAATAAAGCAGTGGCAGTAGAGCTGCTGCCGAAGTGCCGCCAATCACAGCTTTCTCCCCCCCCCCCCACTCCGCCGCTTGGGGCGGCAAAAGCGCTGGAGCCGGCCCTGGCTGGAATTGACTCTCTGGCCGCCAGACCATGCTGCTCTGAACGTAAGGACCACAGTAACTGACTTTAGCCATTAAGCCATGCTGTCCCAAACACCAGGGCTGCTGGAAGTGACTCTGCCTGCTTTCAGCCTAAAGGTGGTAGGGGAGACTAACAGCAGTGGTATCACCACACCGCCCCAAGAGGAGGATGGGGTGAGCATGCCTAGCACGCATCATACAAATTAGACTTCCCAGAAGACCCACATGCTCTTCTTTTTCCATAGTCTGAATCACATTGTCTCTATCCCTTATTTGAGTTATATTGACTACCCAGGCAGATGCTGTCAGGGAGATCCCAAAACTCCAGTAAGGGAAAGCCTGCACCAAGGGGTCATGAAACATGCAGGAGTGAAACCCATAGTCACAGAAATGTAGAGGTGGAAGGGACCTCAAAGTCATCTAATCAAACCCCCTGTGCTGAAGCAGGACCAAGTAAACGTTCCACAACCTCCCTCGGATGCCTATTTCACACTAACTGCCTTTAATTAGAAAGCTTTTCCTAATATCTCACCTAAATACCCCTTGATGATTAAGCCCATTGCTTCTTGTCCCACCTTCAGTGGGCAATTGACTATCCTCCTCCTGTGTAACAGCCTATAATGTATTTGAAGACTTAGCACTGGGGATAAGTACAGAGGAACAATTACCTCCCATATCTCTCGTATGATACTTCTGTTAATACACCCTAGAATATATTTCTTTTGCAACTGATCACATTGACTCATATTCCATTTGTGATTCTTATACCATCCAGCTCCTCTTCAGCAATGCTACCATCTAGAAAGCTATTCTCAAATCTGTAGTTGTGCTCTTGATTTTTTTTCATAAATGTAGTACTTTGCATTTGTGTTTATTGAATTTTATCTTGTTGCATTTAGACCAGTTTTCCAACTTGTCAAGGTTGTCTGTAATTCCAATCCTGTCTTAAAGTGCTCACAAACCTTCTGTGGTATCACCCACAAATGTTATAAGCATAATCTCTGCTCCATTATGCAAGTCAATGAAAACATTGAATAATACCACACCTAAAACTGACTTCTGCAGGACTCTGTTAGATATACCCTCCCAGTTTAACAGCAAACTATTCATAACTACTCTGAGTACAATCTTTCAAAGAGTAAAACACCTACCTTTTCAAAATATCATGTGGGACTGTCAAAAACATTACTAAAATCAACATGTATCATATCTAGGCTATTCCCCTAACTATTAGGTCCTGTCAAAGTTGGAAACTAGCTTGGCTTGGCATGATTTGTTCTTGACAAATCTACACTGACTATTCCTGATCACCTTGTTATCCTCTAGGTGCTTACAAATTGATTGCTTTACTAATTTCAGTCATTGGCCACTCCTGAGAGAGCTCTGCCCTTGGTCCTAACAACTTCTATGGGAGGAACTATTGGCTGAAGTGTCCCTGGGGACCTTTAGCTGATGTGGAAGAATGAAATGAGCTTTCTCAAAGCAGATAGGAGAGCCCTGCCTATTGGGGTCCTTAAAAACAAGAAGCATCACATTGGATTGGCAGCAGATGCACACCACTCCACATGCTGCTGTACTCTCATTGGTCAGTTCTATTTAAAATAGTGGTTGGTGCATTCTGCACTAGTTCTCAGATGGCTTTAAGGGTCTGTAGCAGATAAACAGTTTAACTAATATAGCCATAAAGTGACACAGGCCTGGATTAATGTGGCTAGGTCTGCCTTGGAGAGGAGAAGGTGTTACTGTCTCTTGGTTAGCTGAAGGTGGAAAATGCCAGTTTGGCTATCGCTGGTGAGAGTGCATGAGCTGAGCTGAATCTTTTAAGACACCAAAATTAAAAGCAATGTCAAATATCTCAACTGGTCTTGTATTTTGAAGACCAGCTCTCTCTATTTAGACCTCTTTCTCTCCCTCCCCCCCATTTATCTCCATCCCCCACAAACCTGCTGTTAGCTCATTTTCATCATGTACTTTTGTTGTCAATTGACAACAATCATGAACACTATGGTGTCTGGGAATAACAACTTTTGCTAAAGAAATGAATTACGAGTTACTTTACATCTACTGTCTCACTTGAAAGGTGGCGTATTGGCATGCATTTGTTAAAATTCTATGCATACATTTTGGTGTAGACTGAATTGTTAGTATCTTTCAGAGAGGGAGGTGTTGAGTGACTTTCTATCTTAGTGTAAGGGCAGAAATCTAGTGACTTATTCTTTCCCTGTGTTATCAATAAACGCTTTCAGGAATCGGCAAATAAACTGATCTTAGTGCCAGAAGGGAGTGAGTACAGGCTACTGATCAGTTATACTTTGGACCATTTAAAATGTCAACTAAAAATTCTCTATGTAGTAATGTCTCCTCACTAAATTGTATCATTTTTTGCTTTTGAAATCTGGTAGTGGTGGGTTTAGAGAAGATGCCTTTGATATAATGGGAAGGCCAATGAAATAAGTAGAATAAGAGTAATGGAGAATTGTTAAAGAAAAATAACAGGTTATGATGCTAGGTGGAGTCCTGGAAAAGAGAGGGAGCCCTAAATGGATATCAAATTTTAAACATTCCTGCGCCATGGACGGTATCAATGTTCACGCAGCCCCGTGTTCCCCACCGCCTGGCTTGCAGGGAGAAGCTCCAGATGGCGTCAGCTCCTGTGAGCCAAGAGACTCCCCATCCCCCACAGGAGCTGAGGCAGGCACAGAATTAATAGCAGCAGTAGGAGTGTGTGACCTATCTAGGCTTCCCCTCTTGGCATCTGGACTGCGGGGGGGAAAGGGGGCTTCTAGTGTCCCCCATTCAGGGCACCAGCTCTCATGCCTGCCCTTCACCTCTAGCACCATGGACTGTGGGGGAGACAAACTGCAGAAACTCCCTTCCTGCAGCAAAAGCTAGGAGCTCAAGTGGAAGCAACAGCAAAAACGCTCCTCAAGGTTTTGACACTTTATTTTTAACTTAGGTCTTGATTCTGGACCCTTTTTTCCCCTCCTTACTGATTGTTGTCTTGTCTTATACAATTCCCTCACACCTTTCAATGTATCTGCCCTTTATCCTTCTCCTACCCTTTCATCTCTTCCTCCCCCAACCCCCTGGTCCCACAATTTAGCGTTTTTCTTTATATAAAAAAAATGCTAAACTTTAAAAACTCCTCCAAACGTGCTACTTGTCACCCATCATCCTGATTTCTTAGATTATGTGTTACACCCTTCCCCCCCACCACCCCACCTCACCTTTCATCTGTGTGGCCTAATTAGATTGCAAAATCTTTGGGGTAGACATGTTTGTGCAGCAAATAGCACAATGGGGCCTCAATCCTGAACTGGGGCCTTCAGCGGCTACTAAAATCACTAATGGCAGGGACCAATCATGATTGACCATCTAACTTTAAAGAAAGTATGTTTATAAGCCTGTAATAGAACACCATCCTTGGGCAAATGCATGTGCCTTTGGCCTGGTCCACACTTAAAACATACGTCAACGTAGCTATTGAAAAATCCAGCAATGCAGCTCTAAACCCCAGGGCAAATGCCACTCAGTTACCAGAAGAATGTTTCCATCGCTTGGGGAGATAGAGTTCCTACAATGACTAGAAACGGGAAAAACATCTGTTCCTGTAGGCTGAGTGGATGGGGTTATGCTGCCACACCTATGGTACCAAAGCTCTGCCACTACAGTCCCTGTTGTGCAGAAATGGCCTTAGTGTATCTGTGGGCTTGGCTCTTTAAAGCTGCCATTTCAACAACTAGGAATAAGTATGTGCCCTTCAGGAAACCAAATAAGGCTTTCTGCATGGGGGGCAGAGGCAGCAGACATGAGCAACCCAGGTTGGAGGCTCTCCACAAGGACAAAAGCAGCTCAGGTAGACATGTTTGTGCAGCAAATAGCACAATGGGGCCTCAATCCTGAACTGGGGCCTTCAGCGGCTACTAAAATCACTAATGGCAGGGACCAATCATGATTGACCATCTAACTTTAAAGAAAGTATGTTTATAAGCCTGTAATAGAACACCATCCTTGGGCAAATGCATGTGCCTTTGGCCTGGTCCACACTTAAAACATACGTCAACGTAGCTATTGAAAAATCCAGCAATGCAGCTCTAAACCCCAGGGCAAATGCCACTCAGTTACCAGAAGAATGTTTCCATCGCTTGGGGAGATAGAGTTCCTACAATGACTAGAAACGGGAAAAACATCTGTTCCTGTAGGCTGAGTGGATGGGGTTATGCTGCCACACCTATGGTACCAAAGCTCTGCCACTACAGTCCCTGTTGTGCAGAAATGGCCTTAGTGTATCTGTGGGCTTGGCTCTTTAAAGCTGCCATTTCAACAACTAGGAATAAGTATGTGCCCTTCAGGAAACCAAATAAGGCTTTCTGCATGGGGGGCAGAGGCAGCAGACATGAGCAACCCAGGTTGGAGGCTCTCCACAAGGACAAAAGCAGCTCAGGTGGGAGAGAGAACAAGGACTGGGGAAATCCGAATGCAGGTCTCCCCATAACAGCTAGGCAAAAGGTGATCAATTAGAAGCAGAAGGGGTATACTGCAGACTCAGGATGACAGCAGAGATCGCCCTGTCCCAAGGGATGACATGCTACTTGAGCCAACCAGGAGCTGATGAATTATAGACCTTGGGAGGGACTGTGCTCCAGTGGGGAAGGGGAATGGACTGTGAACATTCTGCTGCACAAGGGGAGCAACTGTGTGTGTCTGAAAGAGAAACCAGATGCTGAGTAATATTACCTGACCCATGTGGAGGAGGATACATGGAGGGAGCCAAGAAGGAGAAAATGAGGTAGCAGGCTTAGTGACCACAGGACAAACCCTTCATATATTCCAATAGGTGTTACAATGGTTATCAAGAGCTAAGTAAAATGTCTGGTGAGTGTATTTATGTAGGATGTTATCTGACCTCCTGGGATTAAAAAACACAAGCTAAGATAAAGGCCCTGTATGTTAAATCAGAACAATATTGTTAAAACATGCAAATTCTGTAGACCTCTAGAATCTGACATGTGCTGTTTATCTGAAAGTTTTGGCTTTGGGTACTGAGCTTGATGAAAGCTTGCAAAACTGAGACATTCCAAACAATTGTGGCACATCCAATAGTTTTGGATGACCACTGGATTTGTAGGTGAACAAAATTCTGTTTCCAATTAAACCACACAATCCTGCTGATGTCATATATGTGTAATGCATGCCAGTAGCTTGCTCCTTAAATCCCTAGGTGAACTATTTCTATACCACAGATGGAAAAAGATATTTAAGGGGAATGTATGCAGATTCTGGATTATACTGGCTCAGTTTTTTTTTTAAGTTTTGTGTATATGCTGGCTAAACTGACCAGTGGTCTGGCTGAAATTTCTACAGGGCTAAATCCTGCTCTGTTTTGCCCTGCAGCTTCAATGACACTAGTGGGGTTGGGAATTCCTAAGAGCAAAATTTCTCTCTGTATTTTTTTCATCAAAGTTTTGTGTTAGGAGAACCATATATAGCTTGTTAGAATATCACAGAACATCACATGGTTCTTTGTTGTGATCATCAGACTGTCTCCTCTTATCCACTACATTTGGTTGCTGTAATCCTGACCCCGATCAGGGTACTGAGGCCAGTAAGTAAAGTTTGGTTGTCTCTCACCAGCACTCCTATGACTCGTTCTTTTCTTAGATGCACCATTAGCAGAGTTGTCATAGACTGAAGACTGCCATAACACTTTTTTACTCTAACAAGCCAAAGAACACAACTTCCCACAGTTCTGTATTCCTAAAAGCTTCCTGTTGAACATACAAAATGCCACTAAAATATATCCTAAGTGCCTGGATTCCATGCTTAACAATAATAATTACACTGGTGTCCAGCCTTCCTAATTATTCATTTGACCTCTTTGACATTCTGTTAGTGTGACTTTTTTTTTAATGCTCTTAGATGGCAAGAAAGTAACAGGGGGAAAATGGAGTATGTTAAGCTAAACTTAACCAGGATCTACTGCAATAAATAAGACAAGTAAAGGATTAAAGATTGCAGAAAGAAAAGGACTAGTTTATAAGAGGAATTATGATTTTGGACATGTTTGTGAGAGACCATTTGTAATGAATTGTATGGAAGTATTAGTCAGATGTTTTCATACTTGGTTGACATGGCTCCCTGACTAGCCAAGAGTCAAGTTTTGATAAGCCCTGAGTGGGAGGGTGAGTGGAATGTAAACTTCCCGCGGCAACTTGCTCTGGTTGGAATGAGGAGATTCCAACAGCGGTGAATGTGGTAAGATTGACAGGCAAAAAAAGAGCTCTATTCCAAAATCCACAAGCTTACCACTCCAGAGAGCTCTGTCCCCAACCAGCTCTTTCCCTTTACTTCCTTTCAGCGTGTCGCTTGACTTTTTTTCTGCTGTCTTGCCCTTGCAACACACAGCCTGTAACCAATGCCCTAGCCCTAGTGTTTGTAGCCAGGCAAATGCCTGTTAATCCACCTGGTGTTCAGGTAAGGCTGTCCATGCAGCCTCGTGCCATGGGTTGGAGCCCCCCAATGTCTGAAGCTGTCTTTATTATATAAATAGGGGCTCAGTTACTTCTATTGAGCCTAAAAGAGAGTGTTTGTCATCCCTATTGGTTTTAATTAGGTCTGCAGTAGTTTTGGATCCAAGACCCTGCCAGTGAAAGCCATTAGCCCCTTTCCGCCTAATATTTACAAAATGAAGCATCTTGATAGCAGGCACCATCCATTAAAATACAGTAACAGTTGCTGTATGGATAGTTGCAGGAGTGTTCTTTTGCCCCCAAAGGTGTGGCTATTCCCCCTATGGGAAAGATCCCTGGCTCAGGAAGCAATTCTGAGTAGTGTCCCTTCCTGTTCCGGGAAGAGAGAATCCATGTAACAAAAACAGTTACAGGATGATTCTCGGTAGCCTCCTCCAGTAAAATGTAGTTCTCTGGTTTAATGAACTCGTGTTTGTACCAATAAATAGACCAGGAGGTTCCACAAGAACACAGAGGGCCAGGCCCTTATAAAGCAAAGTACCTTAAAGCCTGCTTGATTATCAAATGGAGCCTGCCCCATGAGGAAGGAAATTCTCCTGTAGTATAGGGTTGCAGTAGCTACTCCTATGTCGCTCTGTCCTAACCCCACTCATAGGGATGTATCCCGGGATGTGTGTATGCCCTGGTGGTGTTAGTTACCAGAATGGTCCCTAATGGCAGGCAGGAATAAAGCAGAGCAATACTGAGATTACTTTAAACTTGGAACTGGACTGGCAGTTCCAGGATTGGGGGCTGGGGAGAGGGGAGCATAAAGGTGGCTTCTTTGATATCAGCCCCTTTCTGAACTATACCAAGTCCAGCTTGGACACAACCCAGAATCTGGACTGCACTTACTAATTTGGGTGGAGTTCAAGGTTTTCAATGCTTCTATTTAATATAAGTGCAAGTTCATGATGCATCAAAGTCTGCTTTGGCATTTAAAATGTTTCAGAACAGTTTCTTCCTTCAACTGGTCTAAAATTGATTGGATGGGATTTAGTAAAAGGTCTGCTTTTCTCGTTGTTACAAACACCACCATATGTATCTGACCTAAGCTAATGATTCAGGCATCCGTACAAGCACATTAGTTCTGATACTTAATAAAAGTCTGCCTGATGATATCTTGTGGGACCTGGCTAAACTGTTACTACAGTATAATGCCTGGAGTGTAAAACACAACCATGAGACTTGAAGTTTCAAGAAATTCATCAGTGTTCCATCCCTGCAGAGAGATTCATCCATCAAAAATGTGTTACTTTTTCTCTCACTTCCAACTGGCGTTCAGTTAGCGCCCTCCTCCTTCCCCCCCCCCCCCCCCAAAAAGCAATGAGGCTACTAATAACTTTAGTTCATATGAGGTTTTTATGTAATTTTGTAGCATGCAAATGACCCTGTGAAGAATACCATGATTACTTTCAAGATAGAACTATCCTCATTAAGTTATGGTTTAATTGTGTGTGGGGGGAGACTCATGAATGTATTGAAAGATCTGGCTGAGTACTTGTCATGGAGTGTGGGGGACTCAGGGCCCTGCACCCCTCTTCCTTAGATTCACCATGACTCTCAGCCAGCCAGTAAAACTGAAGGTTTATTGGACAACAGGAACACAGTCTACAGCAGAGTTTGTAGATACAACCAGGACCCCTCAATCAAGTCCTTTTGGGGAGTGCAGGGAGCTTAGACCCCAGCTTGGGGTTCCCTGCATTGCACCTCCCAGCCCCAAACTCCCAAATCCCTCCAGCAGCTTTCTTCCCCCTCCCCTCTGCTCCTCCTCTCCTTTGTTCCGTCTCCCGAGCAGAAGGTGTCACTTCTCCCACCCCACTTCCTGGCTCAGGTAGCTCAGTGTAACTCCCAGGCTACATTCCCAGGTCAAATCCGCCCTGCTCCGTCACATCTCTCCCGCCTTTGAGACTGAACTGAGCAAGTGACCTGGGGAAATTCAGGGCCCCCTCTCTGGGACAACGCATCTGCTATCAGGTTGTCACTTCCCTTCACATGGACCACATCCATGTCATAATCCTGCAGGAGCAGGCTCCACCTCAGGAGCTTGGCATTGGCTCCTTTCATCTGGTGCAGCCAGGTCACGGGGGACTGGTCGGTGTGCACGGTGAAGTGTCGCCCAAAGAGATATGGCTCTAGTTTCGTAAGGGGCCACACCATGGCCAGGCATTCCTTCTTGATGGCCACGTAGTTCTGCTCCCGGGGTAGCAACTTCTTGCTCAGGTACACGATGGGGTGTCTCTCCCCCTTTTCATCCTCCTGCATTAACACCGGCCCCAGTCCTGTGTCTGAGGCGTCGGTGAACACCTTAAAGGGTTTGCCAAAACTGGGCCATTGACCAGAGACTCCTTCAGCGCCCAGAGAGCCTCCTGGCACTCCTCGGTCCAGACCACCTTGTCTGGCCTCCCCTTCTTGCACAGCTCAGTCATGGGGGTGGCTATGGCGCTTAAGTGGGGCACGAACCTTCAATAGTACCCCGCCATCCCAATAAAGGCCTGGACCTGCTTTTTGGTTTGCGGAGCAGGCCAGTCTCAGATCACCTCCACTTTGGCTGGTTCCGGCTTTAGGCAGCCGCTCCCTACCCAGTCAGCCATCCCCACCTTGCACTTCTCAGCTTTTACAGTCAGCCCAGCCTCCTGGAGTCGGTCCAGCACTTGTCTAACCTGGGACACATGGTCCTCCCAGGTCTGGCTAAAGACGCAGATGTTGTCAATGTACGCCATGGCAAAACTCTCCATCCATCTCAGTAGCTGATCCACCAGGTGCTGGAAGGTGGCAGGCGCTCCCTTGAGGCCAAAAGGCAGGGTCAGGAACTCATAGAGCCCCAGAGGGGTGGTAAAGGCTGATTTCAGCCTGGCATCTGCATCCAGCGGTACTTGCCAGTAGCCCTTTGTAAGATCCATGGTGGTAAGGTACTAAGTGCCTCCCAGCTTGTCTAGGAGCTCGTCAGGCCTGGGCATAGGGTAGGCATCAGCTACAGTGATGGCATTAAGCTTCTGATAGTCCACACAGAACCGGATCGACCCGTCCTTTTTGGGGACCAGCACCACTGGCGAGGCCCAAGGGCTGGAAGAGGGCTGGATCACCCCCAAAGCCAGCATGTTCCTGACCTCTTTTTCCAGGTCCTGAGCAGTTTTCCCTGTGACTCGGAAGGGGGTGCATTTTATAGGCAGGTGAGATCCTGTCTGCACCCGGTGGACAGTCAGATTAGTGCGTCCAGGCTGGTTGGAAAACAGCTGTTGGTACAGATGCAGCACCCCTCTGATCTCAGCTTGCTGGGCAGGGGTTAGCTGATCCGAGAGGGGAATTGCTTCCAGGGGGGAGCCAGCTCTTGTCCCAGGGAATAGATCTACTAACGGGTCATCTCCCTGCTCCTCCCAATGTCCACACACAGCCAACACCACATTCTCCCTATCATAATATGGCTTCATCATATTGACATGGTACACCCAGCGGTGGTGCACCCGGTTCGACAGCTCCACCATATAGTTTACCTCATTTAGTTGCTTGACAACCTTGAAGGGCCCTTCCCAGGTGGCCTGGAGTTTGTTTTTCCTCACGGGGATGAGGACCATCACCTGATCCCCGGTGGCAAAGGCGCGGGCCCGTGCTGTGCGGTCATACCAGACCTTCTGCTTCCTCTGGGCTCAGGCCAGATTCTCCCTGGTCAGGCCCATGAGCTCGGCAAGTCGTTCCCGGAAGGTCAGGACATACTCCACCTCCAACTCTCCATCGGGAGTGGCCTTCCCCTCCCATTCGTTTCTCATCAGGTCTAGGGGCCCCCTTACCCGCCTTCCATATAACAGTTCGAAAGGCGAAAACCCAGTAGACTCCTGGGATACCTCCCTGTACGCAAACTGCATGTGAGGTAAGTACTTGTCCCAGTCCTGCGGGTGCTGGTTCATAAATGTTTTTAGCATCATCTTTAGCGTCCCATTGAACCTCTCCACCAGCCCATTGGATTGGGGGTGATACGCCGAGGCCCAGTGGTGCCGGACCCCGCATTTCTCCCACAAGCACCAGAGTAGGACCGATATGAAGTTGGACCCTTGGTCTGTTAAGACTTCCTTGGGAAACCCCACTTGGCTGAAAATGGTCAGCAGCACATCTGCCATAGTGTCTGCTTCGATAGACAATAAGGGCCCCGCCTCGGGGTAGCGGGTGACGAAATCTACCACCACCAGAATGTATTTCTTCCCTGATCAGGTCGTCTTGCTGAGAGGTCCCACTATGTCCATAGCCACTTTCTGGAAAGGCTCCTCTATGATGGGCAAAGGCCTCAATGATGCTTTTCCCTTGTCCTGGGCCTTCCCCACCCTCTGACAGGGGTCACAGGATCAGCAAATATGTTGTACCGTAGTAAAGATCCCAGGCCAGTAAAAGTTCTGTAGCAGCCTCTGCCTGGTGCGCCGGATTCGCTGGTGCCCTGCGAGAGGGATGTCATGGGCCAGGTACAGTAGCTTGTGGCAAAACTTCTGGGGAACCACCAGCTGCCTTCTGATCCCCCATGACTCCACTTCCGCTGAGGGAGCCCTTCTCTCACAGGAACCTCTCCTTGCAACCTCTCCCCATGGACTGTACCGCACTGAGGTCAGCCAGATCCCTTATCTTCTGCAAGGAGGGGTCATTCTGCAACTCAGCCTAGAACTCAGCAGCTGGGACAGGGATGGGCACCTACTCTCTCTCGCCGGCTGGGTCTGAGGTCGCAGCCTCTCTGAGTTGTGTCCCTGGGCATTCCCTCCCCACCGGGTTAGGGTCCTGCGCCTTGGGCACGGTAGCCTTCCCAAGGTCGGGGCGCAGTGCCCCTCGCCGGCTCTGACTACAGGTCACGACCAGGGCACCCTGGAGTTTGCTTGTCCAGTCCTCCAGGTCCCCACCCATCAACATCTCAGTGGGCAAATGGTGTTGCACCCCCACATCCTTGGAGCCCTCCTTGGCCCCCCACTTCAGGTGTACCCTCGCCACAGGCACCTTGAATGGGGTCCCACTCACCCCTGTCAGGGTCAGGTAGGTGTCGGGCACCACCCGATCTGGGGCCACCACCTCGGGCTGGGCCAGCGTCACCTCTGCACCCATATCCTAGTATCCATTGACCTTCCTCCCATCCACCTCCAGGGGAACAAGGTACTCTCTCTCCGGAGGGACAGCCCCGCACACACCCTGTAAACCAAAAACCCGGAGTCTGGAGCATCCAGCCCCCCAGAGGAGCTGGCCTGGGGCCCTCCTCCCTCCTTAGCAGGTGGTATGCTGCCGGCCCCCCTTGCCTGGGAATGCTGCCCCTCGTCCGGCTGGGTCTTTACCCAGTCAACCCTCTGTGGGTTCGGTCTGCTCAGTCTGTCCCTGAGCCTGGGGCATTGGGCCCGTATGTGGCCTCTCTGGCCACAGTGATAGCAGCCCATGTCCCATGGGTCCCCTTGAGCGGGTCGAATGGACCTGACGCTGGATGTTCCCCTTTGGTGGGGGTTCCCCGTATTTCCCCGCTGGGAGGTCCCATGGTGACTCTCTCTCTGCGTTGTGGCAGGCCTGTTCCTTTGGGACTCCTCCCTGTTATCCCCTGTCCGACTGTTCACAAACTCGTCGGCCAGCTGGCCTGCATGCTGCAGGTTCTCTGGCTTTTGGTCCATCAACCATCGCCTCAGGTCAGATGGGCACTGCTCATACACGTGCTCCAGTACGAATAAGTCAAGCAGGTCTTCTTTAGTTTGGGCCCCAGCTGTCCACTTGAGGGCATACCCCTGCGCCCGGTTGGCTAGCTGTAAGTATGTGACCTCACGGGTTTTACGCTGACTCCAGAACCTTTTCCAGTACGTCTCAGGGGTCAGCCCAAACTCGCGGAGCAAGGCCTTTTTGAACAGTTCGTAGTCCCCTGTCTCCGCCCCTTTCAGTCGGTTGTATGCCTCCCTGGCTGTGGAGTCCAGTGAGGGGATGAGAAACTGGAGCCTGTCTGCAGGGTCAACCTGGAGCGGCTCTCAGGTATTCTCAAAGGCCGTCAGGAAGGTATCCATGTCCTCCCCCTCCTTACGCTGGGCCAGGAAGCACTTGTCAAAGCTCTTCGCAGTCTTGGGTCCCCCATCACTCACCGCAGCTGGGGCCCCACTGCTCCTCAGGCCGGCCAGTTTCAGCTCATGCTGACGCTGTTTCTCCTCATGCTGACGTTGTTTCTCCTTCTCTTCCCACTCCTGCTTCAGTTCTTGCTTCCTTAACTCAAGCTCTTCCCGTCTCATCTCCCATTCATATTCCAGCCGCATCCGTTCCAGAGACGGGGAGCTCCACCGGGACGATCCCCTGCTGGCTGCTGGGGTCAGGTTGCCCTCGGTATTTGCTGGGCTTCCCCCAACCCCTCCCCTAGGTATAGGTAGGCAGGGTCTCAGGATGTCCTCGGCAGTAGTTTGCCCCCTCCCAGCCATGTCAGCCCCAGGGCCCTCGCTGCATCCACCGGGCGGCTTCCCTCAGGGATAGGGCTTGGTTCATCCAAGCGATCCCTCTCCTCCAGCCGGGCAATTAGCTGTTCTTTGGTGGACCTCCCAATGCACAGCCCTCTCTGCCTGCACAGCTCCACCAGGTCACTCTTAAGGCATTTAGCATACATCCTCCTGCTGGCCACTCGCCGGCCTATGCTCTCCGCTTTCCCCCGTTCCAGGGAGACCCCTAGTGTGGCAGCCTTTCTTCAGGTCACCACCTCTCTGCCAGGGTCGAGCTGCAGACTCCTCCGCCCCTGGGACCACTCACTGCGATCCCCCAGGGGACCCTGTTACTGCAAGAGTCCTTCTTGCTGGTCACACACTCCCAGGGGTTAATCGCCCCCTGAACAATCCCTCTCTGACTCTTCAGCCCATCTGGTCCCTGTCAAGCCCCCTTCGTTTTACTGCTCCCCAGTCACTTGCTGCAGGAAGCGCCATCCATGGGGTGCAGTAGATCCCACCACTACCACCAGTTGTCATGGAGTGTGGGGGACTCAGGATCCTGCACCCCTCTTCCTGAGATTCACTGTGACTCTCAGCCAGCCAGTAAAACTGACGGTTTATTAGACAACAGGAACACAGTCTACAGCAGAGCTTGTAGATACAACCAGGACCCCTCAATCAAGTCCTTTTGGGGAGTGCAGGGAGCTTAGACCCCAGCTTGGGGTTCCCTGCATTGCACCTCCCAGCCCCAAACTCCCAAATCCCTCCAGCAGCTTTCTTCCCCCTCCCCTCTGCTCCTCCTCTCCTTTGTTCCGTCTCCAGAGCAGAAGTTGTCACTTCTCCCACCCCACTTCCTGGCTCAGGTAGCTCAATGTAACTCCCAGGCTACATTCCCAGGTCAAATCCGCCCCGCTCCCTGCTCCGTCACAGTACTATTCTCAATTCTTTTTTAAAATGAAGAGTATATGTACATCTGTGTATATGTACAAATACATTGTAGTGGCCGTGTGTGCACCTGTACAACAAGAAGGCGCCCTTAACCAAGAAGTAGACTTCTTTGCTACAGTAAACAGTGCTTTCTCTGAGCTGAGATTCAGTGGAGTAATGCTAGGGAAAAATCTGGTTGTGTTATATTAAGCAGTATTATTCCCAAGTGGAGGAACCAGGAGGGGGCGGAGAATTAGAACACTCAATAAACATAATGGGCCTTTTGACACTCCATATTAGAACACTGGAAATGTGATATGCATATTGAAACTTTGGGTTTCAATACTCCACAGGGAACAACTTTAGAGATCTGCTGTGTTCTAGGTGAGCATAGGGTTGGGAATCAGGAGGCCTTCTGGCAGGTGTGAAACTGTACCTGTATATTGTCTGCAAGTAACTGTATAGGTAAGTTCCAGCATTTTTATGGTTAAGTACATAGTTTCAGGCCCAAGTCCCACACTTATCTTGTTGAGCGCTCTGGCCTAAATCACTTTATAGAACTAAGACTCTTAAGTTGTGCCATTTCAGTTAGAGCATCTCAGTGTTCTCTTAGTATAACATTTTCATTTCATTCACTCATTAGCAAAATGTGTCCCATTGTTTATTAAGCAATTGCCTCCCAATAGCAAGGCATACTCATGATGCACCATTTCATTATTTTTAAAATCCATTTTAAAAACTTGCATGAGCTACGTGCATCAATAAAAGCACAGTTTAGAGCCTTACTGAAGCTAGTTTGCAGGTGTTCCCATTTGATTAGACTTAAAAAAATTCTCCTTAAATCATTAATAGTTCCTCCACTTTAAAAAAAAAAAAAAAAAAAAAAAAAAAAAGAGCTCCAGAGGATGTGGCCAATTGTAAGTATATTTTACTAATAACCCAAAAGCCAAAATTTTGCAACATTAATCCATGAAATAGTCTGTGGAATACACTCCAACTCTCCAGTTTGGCTCAAGTTTATCAGCAAGGCACCAAAGTCCATCTGCTGCAAAACATGTAATTTAATTACACTGATTTTTACAATTGCTTTCAATCAGAATAATGTGGCAGCATTACTGCACTTTTGAATCCTCAGTGGTTCTCAAAATTTACAGTAAATACTAGGACTAATTTTGGCTTGCATGAAGACTTTGCAAAAAAATATTCAATAAATCTACTCTCGAAGGGCTTAACCTCACCAATGGCAAAGATATCCAGAATGTTCTCCAGGATAGCTAGCCTCAGCATTTAACAGCTAAAGGAAGAGACAAAGTTGTTATACTGTTCAGTGTTATCACAAGTTCTCTCATATTCAGGGTGAAAACACCCTTCACTTTGTTTAAGAATCTTTTTGCTTTTAAAAATAGTACCCTGAGAATGAAATTACAAATGTATTGATATTAAATATCATAACTATAAAACAAAAGTTGTAGGAGTAGAATAAAGAGTTGCGTGCAAAGGCCAAAAAATTCCCATTGAAGTCAATGGGAACTACCCCGGCATGCATAAGGGCACATTCTGGGTGTTAGTTTTCACTGTAAGGACCCAATCCTGCAAAGGTGCATTTGGGTAACTTTAGTCACATGAGATTTTTTTGTAAAATTGAGTTCTATGACAGAAAAGTCCTCCAAAAGACATTAAATCAATTCATGAGAATGTAATCTATATATTTCATACAAAAGATGGTTCAGATAATAGTGGGGTCTATTCTTTTGTTAAGATTTGAGTCCAATTTCCTACCTTTATTGCCCTATAGCCAATCCTGCAATCCCCGAGTGCAGAATTCCCATTGACTTAAATGAGCATAAAACAAATCTTATCAAATCTCTCTTGTTTTTCTCTGCAATGCACTATGGTGAGAGGATTGCTGGAGTTACTGGATTCAGTTTACTCGACTATATACAAAAACTTGTATTTTCACTGGTTGGGCACCTAACTCCCTTGGGCTGCTTTGAAAATTCCAGCATAAGGCCTTTACAGATGTTTTATGGAGGGTTTGGGGGATTCTTTCATAAAATGTTAACTTAATTAGCTTAGAAATGTATTACACCTTCTGTGAATTAATCTAAATGATGTAAAAATCTGATGGGAGCTTTCTTCAGATTGTTAATTTCATTTTAAGTGGTCTCCTATGATATATGTGAACTCTGTGTGCTTAACAAGCTGTTCCCACCTTGTATTTAGCTTGGACACTCTAGTTTCCTTCCCAAAACCAGGCAGTTCTGTGAAGCTTGATAGCTTGCCCCTGCCATAATCAAAAAGATTACCTGAGCACCCATCCTTCTCTCTTACATATTAGTAATGCATATAAATTTCTGGGCATCCCAGGACATCTTGTCCACTCCATATTTTTTTTGTTTACTAAACTTAGGACCTGAGGACTGAAGAATGTAGCTTAACTCAGTGGGAGTTGATGCTCAGCACCTCTGCAAAACAAACATTAGATGTTTACAGGCTAATGTAATATCCACAGACCCACACCCAAAAGATCTCTTCTGTGTCGTACAGCACCTAGCACACTGGGAACCTGGTAAATGACTCATATTATTCATTTTGTATTAAACACAAATACATTCTTGGGCAATTTTTGCATACCCTGTGTAGTGATGTACACAATATTAAAAAATGAATAGCTTTAGTGACCTGAGATTTAATAGAAATGCATTGCTTCAAGCATCTTGTGTATAATACAATTGATACCAAACCCTAGAATCTCTACAGTTATTTATGATTACCCCATTGATGTCAGAAATGAATCTCTCCACTCTAAAACTCCCTTGCAGCTCAACCATTTGAGTCCACTTTATAATTGAATACAGCCTCTTGAAATTAGTATTATTCCCATCTCAGTGTAGAAGAAACCATTATTCTTTACTCAGCACTTTTCACAGGCATGATCGATCTGCTGACACCCTCATATGTAAAAGCATCATATTGATATGCAGTTCTATCCACTGAAAGGTTGAGGAGGCATAAAGCAAAATATAGGAAAGATGCAAATTCCCTCCTCCACTGGAGGCTTATTTGACTCGTTGTGGGAAACTAGAAGCTGAATCCTCCTGCCCTGGGAAGCAGCCCTTTAAGAAAAGAAGGGCAGCACGTTTGGACCTCCATTAATTGCCTAGAAAGGCTTCCCAGGATCAACTGCTTGTAAAACCAGCCAGACTTGGTTCTCCAGCAGCTATAAGGGCTGGGAGAGGGCAAAAGCCAATCGGGAACCAGCAGGCCAGATAAAAAGGGATGTCTGCTTCTGCTAGAATGGCTAGTTTGGGATGCAGCCAAGAGTGGAAGGGAGATGGTTTTTGTCCTAACCCAAGGAACCTGGCCTAGTCAGGAGCTTAACTTTTGACAGTGCTGGCCATCAGTATTTAGAATATGGACTTCCAGGCCCAGATAAGATTTAATTCACCTTCTGATAACCCCCAAAAGGGAATGAAGTGAGATATGGCCTGCCCAGAGGACTCAGGCATGCAAGCACACAAATCAGGAAATGCAAAAGTTAGGGTTCTCATAGCAACATCACCTCTCCACCTATATGGTATATATTGTATATCCACTGGATAGCTTAGTGCCTTAAAGAGGTAAAACCACCAACATGTCCTATAGCACTCCCCTCGAGTCTTCTGCAAGGTCCAGATGAACTTGGCCTGTTGGTAATGGATAGGTGGTTGAGTAAAAATAGAATATTGTTTATAAAAATGTATGTACAGTGATTGTAGTTATATTTCTTGAGAAATTTGACTGATTTGAGAAATATTCCTTTTTCTTAAAATAGGAAATACACCTAGGTAATAGCTCTCAAACTGGTAGAAATTTTAAAGTTTTCCTCTGTAAATACTGTGCATATTTTGATAGCCTCCCTCTCTCCCACTCTTTCTGCATTGCCTCTCTGGGGACAAAGTGCAAAAACAGAACTAACGATCTATCTGTCAGCACCGTGCCCGTTTTTAATGTATATTGAATCCCATTCCTTCTCCTTGCATCTGTTCTGTCCCGCTACACTATAAACTCTTCAGTGTATGGCCTATCTTTATATGGGCTTGTACAATACTTAAGCTCAATGGGGCTTCTGTCTGAGCTACGAAGATAGATACAATTTAAAATCTCTTTTATTCCCCCCCCCTCAAAAAAAAATCTGGCCCAGACATTCCCCTCAGAGTATAGGGAGGGGACTGGTTGTTTCTGTCCTCACAGAAGGGTTGGGGTGTAAGTTGTGCAGCGCCATCCTCTTCCGGCGACCATGCAAATAGTCTATCTGGGGGTTCTGGCTCTGCTGAGTTTGGGGATGGAAAAGAAGTAGAAGGGGTGCAGCACAGAACTGTCCCCTCTACAGCACCTCTGCCTGCAGACTGGCCAGATTCTATTCAGAGCTGAACTAACTCCCTAAAGATCCCCTCTGTGGCTCATCCATTGGAAATCCCAGACAACGGCCAGGGTGATGCAGCCAGACGGTGGAGTGTGAAATAGTCTGGATGCAAATCTGGCAGGAGGTCACTTATTCTCCCCAGTATGTGCAGAGTGTTCCTGCTCCTCTGGCTCCCTCCTACAGACTTCCCCACACTGGGCAGTTAGTAAGCAGTGACTGTGTCCTGCTCTGAACAGGTTCTGACAGGCTGCTACAGAACACTGAAGTGTTCCTTATCCAATAGACAGATACATTAGTCAAAATATTTGTGTTGGAACTTTGTGAAATGGCTTTACAACTAAACAAGTTTTCAGTGTTTTAATTTAAAATACTTCAGGTTTTTTTAAAAAGAGGTTTCAGTGACTGGCTTTTAGGCATTCAGATATCTGTAAAAACCTGAAAAATGTCAGTTGTCTGCTAAAAAAGTATCACAATGAAAACCATTTTTTTTAAGTGGAGGAAACTTATTTCCCAACCGACTCAAATAACTAGCCCTTCTGTATCTTTAAATGATAAACCACCTAGGAAGTGGGTCTCCTTGTGGTTCCTTTCCAGATTTCCAGTAACTGCCACAGTACTAATGGGTAAAGCTGCCTTACCAGCAATTGAATCGCTTCGCTACACAGTACTTTTCAAAGTAGTTTTTCTTGCTGATAATACAATCTAAACATCAATTGTGTTTTAGGACAAATTAATTTTTTTCCCACCCTGCTACCATTGTGTTAAATATGTATTATTTGTTAAGGCAAAAGCAAGACTCTTTTGTACAAGTCAGCTTACATCTGTCCCTTTCCTATACAATCTCAATAGAAGAGAGCGGAGAAGTCTACCATATGTGCATAGCTTTGGAGTTATTGAGTTAAGGAGGAAATTTTGTTTTGCCTTTGGGTGTGTTTCCCAAAAAGCTTTAATCTGAACAAGCTGGGCTAATTAAGTGGTTTAAAACAAACCAAAAAAAAAGCTATTTTTATTGTTTTGAGAAAAATGAGCCAAGCAGCTTCCCAAATATAATGATGTTTGGAGACTGGACCTGGAAATAGTGTTGAAAGAAGTGTTTTGGGAGCAACAATGTTCAGGCCTTCAGTCCGTTTTTGGAAAATGTACTATGCTAGCCAAGGGATGAGCTTCTGAAACTCTCTCACTGGGTTGCTGGGTGGTACTTTCCTATACCTTGTTTTTCCACTGGTCTGATTGTCGCATCCGACTTAGACATGATACCCATAAAGAGCAGCACTGTTGAGAGTGACACCACATTGTCGGCCAGTTTTGTCTGGAAATATTACTTCAGAGACTGGTCAGATGACACAACTCCTCCAAACACTCCAGTGTCTCAAAGTAGTTGAATGTATTCCCTGCTTCTCGGGCATCATTGGCTCCCTGATTCCATTCTTCAATCCTCTCTCATCTCACAAGTAATGATGGGGCATATCTATGGGTTTGCTGAACTCTGGAGAAGCAATTGATGTTCAGATGCCAATCTGTGAACTTTCTACCATTCCTAACTCTTTCCTTGATTCCATGCAATAGGCCCTGAATCCCCTTACCATCAGCTGATCTCTTTCTCTCCTGGAGCAGAAGAATATTTGGGGGGAAGCAACACAGCTCTTTTTCCCCCCCTCAAATTAGCAGCAACTCTTCACGGGAGATCACATGACTTAAGAGACAGCTCAAGTTTCTGGGAAGCACTTCACAGGGGCAGCTTTAGGCACCAGCAAAGCAAGCAGGTGCTTGGGGCAGCCCATTTGCCCAGATCAGCCACAACATCACTGGTTCATTCACCTGCACGTACACCAATGTAATATACACCATCATGTGCCAGCAATGCCCCTCTGCTATGTACATTGGGCAAACAGGACAGTCCCTACATAAAAGGATAAATGAACACACATCAGATATTAGGAATGGCAATATACAAAAACCTGTAGGAGAACACTTCAATCTCCCTGGACACACAATAACAGATTTAAAGGTAGCCATCCTGCAGCAAAAAAACTTCAGGACCAGACTTCAAAGAGAAACTGCTGAGCTTCAGTTCATTTGCAAATTTGACACCATCAGCTCAGGATCAAACAAAGACAGTGAATGGCTAGCCAACTACAAAAGCAGTTTCTCCTCCCTTGGTGTTCACACCTCAACCGTTAGAAGAGGGCCTCATACTCCCTGATTGAACTAACCTCTGTTATCTCTAGACTGATTCTTGCCTGCATATTTATACCTTCCTCTGGAACTTCCACTACATGCATCTGAGTGAATGCCCACTGAATGAAGTGGGCATTCACCCACGAAAGCTTATGCTCCAATACATCTGTTAGTCTATAAGGTGCCACAGGACTCTTTGTCGCTTTTTACAGGCCCAAACTAACACTGCTACCCCTCTGATAGTTAACCTTGTATTTTTCACTTGTTAAATTATTTACTTCTTGGGATGGGTTGTTGGGTGTCACTGTTTTAGGTCTCATTGGGAGTGAGTGAAACTGAGGCTGTCTACACTACTCTTGTCGGTAAATCTTTTTTTAATTGGTCAGGTGTGGAAAAAATACCCCCCTTCCAACTGACAAAAGTTTTATCGACAAAAGCACTGGTGTGGACAGCACCATGTCAGCAGGAGAGAGTCCCCTATCAACATAGCCATCACTGCTCATTGGGGGTAGCTTAATTATGCCAGCGGGAGGCCACGCTCCTGCCAGCATAGAGCGGCTTTACAGCAGCACAGCAACAGCAGTACAACTGTGCCGCTGTAAGGTCCGTAGTGAAAGCGTAGCCTTAGCTGGAGGAGTTATGAGCTAAACGAAACTGTTTTGGATTAACCTCTTTGAGATTGGGTGTGAATTTTCCCTTCAATTAACAACATAATGTTAAGATAATGAATCAGAAGCCCCAACTAAGACAAAAGGGGGTTGTACACCTGCCCAGGAGTTTGGACTGAGGGGTGGTGGGGTTTTGTTGAATGTTCTGTATGTGTGAAAGCAGAACATACAAACTGAGAACAGACACACACAGGTAAAAAGCAAGGAAGTCATGCAGTAGACGGAGAGAATGGTGCATAACCCAGAAAATCTAGAGAGCTTTTCAGTTTGGTCCTGGCTAAAAAGGCTTGAGGCTGTAAGCTAAGAAACAAATCCTTTTTTTTTTTCCCTTGGTTTCTACTGTATCTGAAGAAGCAGGACTTTGAGTACATACAAACAAACCTCCATTAAAGAAATATGATTACCACCAATTACTACTCTCAGCTGGGAACATCCCCATGGCCCCAAACTTTGACTATCTGCTGGGGTCAAAAAGGGGCAACAATAGCGATTGTGCTTAAAGACTCGAAGTGTTGAAACAAACAATTATTAGGCAATGGTATATTGGGCCTCTTAATATGACTCTTTTGCTTCTGAATTCCATACTTGGGAATCTCCAGAATTCTATTGCTTAGTATCTGAGAACAAAAAAAATGTGAGATTGGGACACTAATACATGGTATCCTGTTAACTAATCAACTAACTTTTGTTGTTATTTTTTTATCATTTGATGCTAAAAAGGGCTTTAACTGGGACCAGAAAAACTTAATTTCAATATCTTGGATTTCTATGGCTTTAAAATTTATTTGACATTGGATAACTGCTTTATACCAATATCCTAGATTATGAAGCTAGCTAGATTCAAACATAGTACGTGCAGCCAGGGGTGGCGCTTCCACTAGGTGACCCTAGGTGGTCGCCTAGGGCGGCAGAATTTGGGGGGCGGCATTTTGCTGCCCTTGGCAGAAATTCGGCGGCGGGGGGTCCTTCCGCTCCAGGTCTTTGGCCGCCGAATGCTCAAAGGAGGAGCTGTCGCCTAGGGCGGCAAAAGCCCTGGTGCCACTCCTGCGTGCAGATGTTTTGTAAGTTTCTCCCCACAACTCTGCCAATGCGATTCATTCCTGACACATGACACACAACACACTTGCCATTCCAAACCTCATCTCTTAAGAAGAAATTAAATGGTGATGATTTTGACGTGCCCATGAAATTGATAATTGCCAGACCCCTCCTCACTGTAGAAGGCTATGATCAGAATATATGGGTGAAACTAGCCCCATGTATGGGAGAACACAGTCCCCAGGCCACTAGTTTTGTTTCACTTATATCAGTTAATCTGACTTCATTTAGTGTCTTGTTAAAGCACATATGCGATGCAGCCTTTTTTTGCGGGGAGGGGATGAATGTCTTTAAAAACTCCTGCCATGTCTTTCTTCCAAGTGATGTGATTACTTCAGGATGCCTTAACTTCCATTTTGTTGTTTTGTTGAACAGATAACTGGAAACAATGAAACTATATTTAAACAACTCTTTGGCAGCTATGTAAGTCATATTGACCCAGTTTACATCACTTGCCTTGTGAAAGTGTATGAGCCATTGTTTGTAAAATGTTTCATTAATAGCAAAATAACAAGAAAATAATAGTGGAGTCTCTCTATCCCCTTCATTCTCTCCTTGCTGTCTCCACAAATCCTACTGAGCCTACATAATGAAATGTTTCATTGGATGGGTTTGTTGAGTCAGCATGGAGAAACAGACTCAAACCCACATTGGAAGTATCCATTAAGCAATATGCCTGCAGCAGCCAAAGTTCATGCCTCAGCTGTTAAACATACAATGCTAGGTCTCTTATTAAAGAAAGATGTTTAATAGCAGTGACTATCCTGCAAAGCCTGTGTGCAAAAAAAAAAAAAAAAAAAAAATCCCGTCCTTCTGCTCCCCTGCCCCCAAAACCCCAACAAAAAAACCCACTCAAATTTAAATATGACCTAAAATTCTTTGGGTCAAACTATGCCTCCATGTACGTGCATTTGACTTCCTCTGGGTTTCAGTATGTATCTGTGGGCTGAAATTAGTCCTTTTCTAGTTCTCACTCCTATGCTAGTCATTAGGCACAGCTAGGATTCAATTAAAATGTTCCCAGATATTCCTATACCATTATTATCAAACTAATATTTGCCAGAAGAAATGGTCTCAGAATATTCCTAGACCGCTATTTTTGGAAGACGCAACCCCTGGAGTTATTTACTTTACACATACATTTGTGTCCAGCAACTACCTACACACACACACACACATATATATATACATACATATGCCAATTAACATTACACAGGTGAAATGCTCAGGGAAACAAGCCCCAGCGAATTCTTATGCTTCTGCTGGGAAGCTGTTAGACAGTTACTACAGTAGGTCTTGTTGTTCATGGAAAGTACAAATGTGCTCAATAGGCTTACCATGAAAAAAGGGGGCAGGAAAAAGGATAAAATATCAGGATGATTCTATGAAGTAGAAATGCAATCTTTCTTGAGCTCAGGATCCAGTGAAGTGACACAGAAGGTGCCCACTTTGCAAAGTGAAAGTCTTTTTGCAAAACATTCACACAATGGATCATTTTGCTTTGAAACATAAGAAATTTTAAATTTCCAGATTTTGCTGTCAGAAAACAGATCTTGATCTAGAAAAGCGTTTAAAATTTAAAAGAGTTGAAATTTAGAACCATTTTTGATTGAAATCCAGTGAGTGGAAATAAAACTTGTAAAAGCATGATTTTTAAAAGATGTTGTGTTACAATCTCTATATTGGCACTTGCAGTGGAATGTTTATAGTCCGAATTTAAGTTCTGCTGAATGACACACAGCCGTAGCTTTTTGAAATCTATCACAACTAGACTGTCAGAGAATCACTAAGGTCCCATCGTGGAAAAGGTTCCATCTGAATAGCTACACATCCAAACCAACTGCCACCCATTGCCTCCAAACTTAACATAATGGTCCATTGAGGTAGATCGTTTTGCAAGATGTGGACGTAAAATAGGTAGATTACCTTCCTTGGAAGACTATTCCAGTGCTTAACTACTCTTACAGTTAGAAAGCTTTTCCCTAACATCTAACCTAAATCTCCCTTGCTGAAGATAAAGGCCATTACTATTTGTCCTACCTTCAGTGGACATAGGGAACAATTGATCATCATCCTCTTTAACAGCCCTGAATAGTACTGCCCCCAGGACAGACCCTGGTGGAAATCCACTAGATGCATCTTGCCCACCCATTTTGAAAGTGAACCATTAACGACTCTGAGTAGTCTTTCTTTCAAGCAGTTTGGCACCCATCTTCAATTTAATCTGAACAATGTCCCCCTAGTTTGCTGATGAGAATGTCACATAGGATTGTCAAAAGCCTTCTGAAAATTAAGATACATCACATCTACAGCTGCCCCTCTAGTCACCAGGCCAGTAACCCTGTCAAAGAAGGAAATTAGGTTGGTTTGGCATGATTTGTTCTTGACAAATTGGTTATTGCTTACAACCCTATTATCCTCTAGGTGCTTACAAATTGTTTGTTTAATAATTTATTCCAGCATTTTTCCACATATTAAAATTAGGCTAAATGGTCTCTGATACTTCAAAGTGACTTCTCTCTTGATATGTCAGAGAAAGGAATTGGAAAAGAGAATTGTGGAATCTCTAGAATTCCTCCATTTCCTTTTATCTACACTATCTTGGCTCACCACTGTAGCACACTTAGACACCTTTTTAAGTGAATTTACCATTCGTGTTTTCCTTTATCCGAGCTCCCTTATGACAGTTATATATTCAGTAAAAGAACATGAGATTCTTTTTCTTTGGAGTTTTTGGGCCCTAGTATAAGTTTATTCAAATACTTACCATATGTATAATGAGGCTGTCTGTTTTTAAAATAACACTAACAAGTTCTCAAACTGAATACAAAACACCAATCTATGTCTAAATGTGTTAAAATGTTTATTTAAAAGTATTAAATTATGGCATTTTTTCATTTGACAGAAAATAAATTCCAAATATTCATTTTTTTCCTGTAATCCATCCCAGACATTTTAATACAGTCAATTGAGATCATACTTGTGTCAAAAATCATCAGACTCTGTTAAATTCATGGATAAGCTGTCAAAAAGGTCATTAATCAACCAGAAGGCCAATAGCCAGTCTGACACATCTGTGCAGACACATTTAGTGCAATAACTGGTGTTTTTGCTGTGAATTATAATTCAATTGCAGAGTGATGTGGCTGGCATTAATTTTCAATCAGACCTTTATAAAGCTGCACGGAATGCCCTTTTAAAGCCTTGATTTGAGTCGTTGCACTTCAAGACTTTTCACAGTTGTCATCTGCCTAAAAAAATAGAGCGAGCTGATTCTCAAAAGTGAAGTGATTTACTGCAAAAAATGGTAGGGGACTTGACACAACTTCCCTGAAGTATTCTTACCACAAACTGGAAGGAATTCAAAGATTTGTTCAGCCATGATGAAATTTTAAAAAGCCCTCAAGCTTTTATTTTCAGAGAGAGCAACACATCCTATTTTAGCCAACATGCATTCTGATGCATTACAGTTTCTAGCATTACTCCCATTTTAATGCTCACAAATGCTGCAGTAGATCTATTACTGCTCGAGTAACATGTGGGAATGCATTTAAAAACCTTTGCATGAATAACATGTTAAATAAGAATGCCGCTGTGTGACTAATAAGGAGGGAGTAATCTATGCTGGAAATGGACATACACATCCAGAGCTCTATGAGGGGTTTTTCCATTTTGTTTTCCTTCTTCTCTCTCTCTCTCTCTCTCTCTTGCCGCCCCTCCCCCCTCCCCCACCTTCCCACTGATTTTTGGAAGCTTTTTGTCTCTAGTTAACATGCCAAAATTCTGGGCACAAAATTTAAATGTTGGAAGGGGGGGAAAAAAAGAAGAATTCTCAAGACTTAGACAAAAACCACAAGGAACATACTGAACATGCATTCAGCATGCTGTTATCTTTGTCTGCTGGTGGTACACTAGTTGGGCCAGCTATGAAATTGTCCTTGAATTAGATTATAATACTACAAGGGTCTTGGTATGCCATGTGAAGATGTACTCAAATTAATGCAAAATTGAATGGATAAATTTAATTGCCTGGAAAACTACTGGGGCAGGGCATACTGGGGAATGGCATACCACATTCATTTTCAATCTGGTCAAAGTTATGAAAGTGACAGCCATCACTAATGTTAATTATGGAGCTTGTTCAGGCCTGCTGACTGGGTGGGGAGAAGGGGCAATTGCCACGGGGTCCAGGTGATTTAAAAGGGCCTGGGCAGTAGCGGCAGTGGCAGCTGGGAGCCCTGGGCACTTTTAAATCACCCAGGCGGGCCGCAGGGCTCCTAGGTGTGCGTGACCGCTCCAGCCTCATGCTTTGGGGGGCGCCGAGGGCTGGCGTGACTGGCCAGCGTGGTCAATCCCAGAAGTGACAGATTCGTCATTTCTGCCCAGGGTGCCCCCCTGGGATGGCCCTGGGGCCTGGAATTGCTGTCGATGGGCCTGAACTCATTAAAGATCCCCGGCCTGACTTGAAAATTCGAGCCTGTGCACCTAATGATTAGTCAAATGGGAGCTGCAGCTGCTGAGCAGCTCTTGGTATAGTACTCAGATAGAAGAACTGGAAAAGAAAGGCAAAGGCACAGTAAGAGAAAGGAGGGAGTGTTTGGGGGAAGGGAAGGTGAGCGTGCCTATGAACTTTATCTTGTTTTGAGGTACATCACTCAAGCAGTTTTGTGAATACGTGCCTCCATAAATATGGTCATTCCTTCACTTATTGTTGAAATTTTTTTACCCCAGGAAGTGAAATTTAGGGGAGAGACTATTGAAATGTATTTTCATGGCATTTTAAGCTTCCTGCATGAGTAGCTTTATTTTGTATGAGTTCTGCCTAGGGTTGCCAATGCTGTCATATTTAAAAACCAGACATTCCAGCAGGAGTGCCAGAACCTCTCCTGCCTGACCTCTTTCTCCCCCTTACCTCCCTCCCCAAGACCTGCCCCCCCATTCACTCCTCTTTCCACCTCCCCCAGTCACTCGCTGCATTTCCCTTCTCCGTCCTCTTTCCCAGGTCAGAAGGGACTCACCTGCAGAGCTGGGGCTGGGATCTGAGTAGGGGTTGCTGCAGGTGATGACCTGGTGCCTCCCTGACCTGCAGTAACCAGACTTTAGGTGTCCAGTCAATAGATATGACTGGACACTGTCAGGTCCCCTTTTCGACCGGACTTTCTGGTCAAAAACCAGGCTCCTGCAACCCCTCCCATTTTGGGTCTTTGCAATGCAGTGCATAATACATTTGAGCCTTGGCAGGTAAGGAGGTATCAACACAATTTTCTTATTAGAATGGAAACCATAATGGATTCTGAAGCTCAGTACATGAATTCAAAGAAATGAGAGCTGGAAAATACCTTGCTAATGCAAAATTATTCATAGTATGCATATTACACTACTATGAGGAAAACATTCATGTGTTCCTATGGTATAGAACTTCCAGCACCTTTGTAGACTCTCCACATCATAAACATTTTCTGTAACAAAACAAATGAAGAGTAGAGTATGTATAAATCAACAGTTTACATCTAGAAAGAGCATAATCTATCATCTAGGTCTTCAGAAATGCTAAAGAAAAAATAGAAGCAACCCAAGTATCCAATTGAGCTAAAAATGAACAACAGTAGGAAAACCCATATATTTTTTGACTCTGGGGGATGCAGAAAAATCACTATAGAAGTTGGAGGGATATGTCTCAAATGAATTGCTTTAAAGGCCTTGTTGTTTTGGAACCATATGGCTGGAAGGAAGGGACTTCCTGATCATGGCACATTAATGAAGTTAATTGAAAGGGGCAGAGGGTTCAGTGCCTGCAAATGGATATGCAGTTTTGCTCTCCTCCCAGCTGCATAAAATTGTCTGACTTCCTGTAGCTGTTAACTTTTGACAATAAATGAGGACAGACCTTTGGAGCCTTATCATCCTGGAGTGATTGTAGGAGTTAGAGATTTTTAAGGAGACAGATTAAATAAACCATATTTGCAATTCACCGTGCCTCAGTAAACTGCAGATTGTTTAAACTCTGTGTTCCCCTCCTGAATGGCTCAGAGCACAGTCTGCCATTAAAAAGGTGCAGATTCTTTAAGGACAACCTGATGACTGTGACAGAAACAAGGGCCAGGCTCTCATGTTCAAAGTAGGAAAGAAAGAGCCCTGATTTAAATAAATCTATATAATCTACTATAGAAGCTTGAGGACAGAAGGAACAGTTTGTTCAGAACTATTATTAAGCTCCCTAGGCTGCCTGGAGGGTTCAGGGTATAAACATTTCCTTCAGGATTCCCACACTAAAAGTCTTGGCCATGAGATGTTTCTTGTTCCACTTAATGAGGCACTTGCTCAAAAACCTGTGCCAGGCCAACCAACATGGGAAGTAAAATCTAAACAATAAAAAGGATATAATTCTTAGTAGTAAATGACTGGACAAACCCTATATCTGGGTTTCAAGTTACCCTAACTTCGGTGTATGTAGAGCTGGAAACAGGTGCAAGACTCTTACGAAAGACTCAAAGAAACTGCAAGGAAGCAAATCTAGAATGTCATGCAGTTTTACCAATTGAATTATGAATAATTGTTTTAGGAAAATATCTTTCTATTACTGATACAGAAGAAATATTTTGATGTTGGGAAACTCAGCCAGTCTAAGCCTTCATGAGCCAATAACAGCTACAATGAGCTTCCAAAAGGATGGACTTCCCTCCATATCAGAAGGGGACCTATCCTGTGATCCTTTCCAAAAGTCATCATAGCCTCTGTCATAAGCAACCCCTGAATAATATTATTGCCTATCGTTTTAAAAGCTATAAGCTGTTCTGAACTCATGCACTCTGGTGCAAGTCTGGAGTAACTCAATTGACTACAAATGCAATAAGGTTGTCAAATGCTAAATTGAGGATTACCTTCCCCTCCTCCCTCAGAAATCAGTATCTTTCTTAATGTGGGGGGTAAACGTTATTGTTTAAATCTTGTGTCCTTAAATTCCTTAGTGGCTTATCCAGAAATTTGACTGAGGGAGAGAATTTGGGTTTTCTTGGTGTAGGGGTGAGGTAACCTGAGATAATAGGAACTTCTGACTTGTGGAAGGGAAAAGAAATATTTAGGAACACAAATACCAGGCTGTATGGACTAATATTCCTGGGACTCAGTTAATATATTTGAACATCAATACAGTTAATAATTATAGGCTCACCCCATCTGTAAGGGTTGGCATATAACTGTGCCTTCTCTGGAGAACCAGCAAGAAGTAGCTGTGACTCACTCTTCCCCTACTCTCCACTTGCTGCAAGGAGGGAGCAACGTATTCTTCTTTCTGAGTTGTAGCATGTGCCCAGCCTGCTCTGCTGCATGGTGCATGTGGAGGTTGGGGCTGAGGTTCTATCACTCTCCAGGTCCCAGGTTATACCTGCCTCTGGAAATTTCCATTACTTGTGTCTGATGAAGTGGGCATTCACCCACGAAAGCTTATGCTCCAATACTTCTGTTAGTCTTAAAGGTGCCACAAGACCCTCTAATGTTTTTACTGTAGGTTTTGTGTGTTAATATCTAGTTTAAAATGAACTCCTTTCCCAGAAGTTTAGTGTCTACTGATGAGTAGGTTTTGGTACAGACACAGGTGTGTGTGTGGGGGGGGGGAAGCCAGGGAAGTATTTGAGGTTGTCATGCTGCTTTTTTCCTTATATAGAGGAGCAAAAAGTCCTGGATTTTAATTGGAACTGTTTAGGAATATGCTGTTTTCCACTAAGATTGTAACTACCCTTGACATGTTTTCCCTAGAGAGGATAAAGTGCACTACACAAGCTACAAGGTGTAAGCATCTGACAGCACATATGTACACTTTAAGCTCTAATACTTTTTGAAATACTAAAACTTGTTCTAATATATAGGGTTGTGTTTACTATTTATTAGGGGCCCAGTTCTGCAAACCTGACTCAAGTTGAGTAGTCTTTACTCACAAATTTTCCTGTGAAGGTGAAGAGGAGTTACTTACGAGAGAAAGGATTATTCAACATAAGTAAGGCTGGCAGAATCCTGCCAGAATATGACTTTATACATTTGGAGACACATAATTTCTCATCTTCTGAATTGATACACTGACAATTTCCAAAATACATGTTGTAAATGTCTGTACTGGGGATCATGTTTTACAAGATTTTATGCAGCAGATGCTGCACAGAAAAGCATCTAACCAAGATCATCCTGAAGGGTCCCTGGAATGTGAGGTTGGCTAACAGAGACAGGAAACCATTCTACATTTCATGGAACATACACAATTATCCAGCCAGTTCAGACAGGTGCAGATGCATATGCATCATCCGGAAGGTGCAGACACAGAGGGAGCAGAATTGGCCTATATATTTTTTGGCTTTGTTTGTTTCAGTTCCCAACACATACTGGACATTTCTTTGTCCAAAATATCTGCTTTTCCTATGAATTCTCATGAGTAGATTTAGCAGATTAAAATGCATAAAAAAAAGAAACATTCCCCTCCATTGGCTGTGCAAGGAGTGCCTAAACCATAGGGGGAAAAATACAAACACAGCTTATACACTGTTTCCTACTATACCTTTTTGTCTCAAAGGAAATGCATCGTTTTCCTCTTCTATCTTAGCTGTGAGGAGCAAGCCTCCTTCTGGATCATGAGAGACAATTATTTTAACTGAAAATTCCGTGTGGGGGAAGAGACTCTTTGTTCTGTTTGTACCATGCCTAGCACAATGGGTCCTGGTCCATGACTAGAGCTCCTAGGCACTGTGGTAATAAAAATCAATAGTTCCCTCCTGTTGATGAGACAATTACTGATTATCTAAAGTCAGAGAGAAGGAAAGAAGAGAATTAAAAAATAGGTTAATGCAGGAACAACAACAGCTGCTTTATGACCTTGTAGTAGTGAAACCATAGTTAACATTGGACCAGAACTGTTTTCCAGGATCTGTACCCAGCTAAGCAGAAATGCCCAGGTACAGATAGGCAGCAGGTAGGGTCTGCGGAGGAGGGGGTTGCAGTGATATGGAGCCTGGGAGAGGGCCCATGTTGGAGACATTTCCCCCTTCCTCTGTTGCAACCGTGCTGCCTCCCCTTGCCCTGATCCAATTGAACCCACTCCCTCTGGCCACTCCTTGTACAACACCAATGAGGGTTGGAGATGGTATCGGGGAGCAAGTGAAGCTAATGTAAGTCAAGGGCACAGCACCTCCCTCTTAAGGAAGAGGCCTTGACAAGTAACTCAGGGAGGCTGCAACTGGGCCTGGGTCTGTGCCCCCCTAAGAAATTCAAGCAGGTGGAGCTTGCCAAGGAGGCTTTGGCAGTGGAGAGGCATGGTATCCTAGGAGTCCCTTATAGAGGGGGTCTTGGAGGGACCTTCTCCATCCTTTCTATCATTTGTCTTCCCCACTTGGCACCGAGGTGGAACCAGGCTCTGTCACCAGGGCCGGCTCCAGGCACCAGCCTGGCAAGAAGGTGCTTGGGGCGGCGGCTCCGGAGGGGGCGGCATGTCCAGGTATTCGGCGGCAATTCGGCGGACGGTCCCTCACTCCCGCTGGGAGCAAAGGACCTCCTGCCGAATTGCCGCCGCAGATCGTGATCGCGATTGCGGCTTTTTTTTTTTTTTTTTGGCTGCTTGGGGCGGCCAAAACCCTGGAGCCGGCCCTGTCTGTCACTAAAGGGAAAGGACCCCTTTCTGGTGGTTGGTGGCCTCCAAGTTTCAAGGGGCTCTTGATAAAGCTCATAGAAGTAGAGATGAAGATTATCTTTAATCAACTAATTCCTCCTCTCAATACCATTTTGAGTCTAATTTTGAAAGTTGAAACCAATGTGGTTTCTACCATTTTCTTCAATCTCTAGTGATATGAAGCAAATATTAAGTGTGTGGGTGGGGGGGGATCTCTAAACCTCTAGAAAACAATAGGATGCTGAGTAATAAATCATAGCCTGGGTTTAAACAAATTTATGCCAGACAAACATGATTGCTTTTTTACAGAATTTCAGTATTAATGGATGAAGGGAATGTGGTAAGTGAGATAATTAAGTGCTCAATACCTCTGTGACGGATACAGTACATTAAAATGAAATTTTTATATATACATTTGAGTATTACATTATAGATTTAATATATTTAGATTTTTAGTAAACCTTAGATTTGGTGCCTTGTAAGATCTTACTCCCAATAGTAATTTAAATTGTTTGGCTATGGAAAGTCATGAGGACATAAAATTAACTGAAGGACCACAGACAAAGTGTAATAATAAATAGTACTGAATCAGACGAGAAGAAAATGACTAGAAGTTAGTCTTTGGTCTCCTTGAACAAATTCATACATTTTCTGGAACTAGGAATAAACGGCATGTTGATAATGAAATGCAGATATAATACTGATTTGGGAAGTATTGTGAACAATAATATAAATGGATTTGAAAGGGTAGATGTATCAGCAGAAAATAACAAAATGAGATGAAACTTGGAATCTTGGACCCGGATACCAGTGGTTTTCTGGGTAAGGTCCCACTCTGAAATGACTGATCACAGTATGTTGCTTAGGTGAATATAGGAGTCACTGGGGTGTCTAGGATTACCCTTTTTTTGTTCCAGTCTTAGAAATCAATCAGTGGTATTTGATTATTATATCAGCCTTCCAGAAGAATGTCAATCCCATGGATTTGTGGGTTTTGTGAGCCTCTAAAGCTGGTGGGGGAGGAGGGGGCGTTGAAAAGGTTAGCAAAACTAGTTCAAGTCTGAAAAACCTGACATTTAATTTTCTATATTCCAGTTACCTTCAGAAAAGTGGTGTAAATGAGATGACACATGAAGAGCTATTTGTTTATCAGGGTTGGTTTAGAGAGCATATTACACCAGTGCTTCATACATTTCATTGACTTCTGGTTCATTTCCAGGTGCAGTTCAAAGTGTTTGATTTGGATCTTTAGAAACTTGCTGTATATGATTTAGGTTCCTGATACATGAGATGGCTTTCCTCCCTATGCATTGCCATGACAGTTTCAATAGCTGAGATGCTTGAGCTAAGAGTTTCTAGAGGTAATCATCTGAGGGCTGGTGGGAGGTAATTTTCAGTGGAAAATAGCCATGTTATGAAGAGCAGAACCATGCTAACTTCAATATCATGCTGAGATAACTTGTAATGGAAGTTAACACCTCAACTTGTCATTGTTTCCAAGAGAGAAACAGCTTCCACTGATAAGCTGACACGAAATGATGCACAGAATTGCACAGAACATCTTGCCAGCTTGGGAACTCCTGTGATTACTTCAATAGCTCTAAGGGCTTTCATCACATGCTGTATCTATGACTCTAATAAAAACTCATGTACCATACTCCATATTTTAGTTTTAAAACACTGTGAAAGCAAATGAAGTTGCTGAGTGCATTTGATTTTTCAGGCATTTGGGGTAATTTGTGAAATATGTCTGGACCACCCTGTGCAGATTCATAAAATGTATAAACAAGCTTTTATTTTGCAAAGCTCTGTGGTGCAGCTTTTTTTCATTTTCATCCTACAGATGCTATCATGCTTACAAGACAGCTTAGTTAAAAAGCTGTGTTGACTCATAGGCTCAGAATGTAGACTTCTCAGCTGTGATTGAAAACTGCACTTGTCACATATGGTCATGATAAAGCTGTCTCTGATGGACACTCACCAGGCTATGTTTGGGTCCCAATATGCTAGATCTGTGTGTCTTTAAGCTTCCTATGTGTGGAACAGGCTGCAGCACTGGCTCTTTCCTTGGCCTCTCTAGCAGACTTCCTGGGCACAGGTTCTCGGTCTGTTACCCCTTCACATAAATAGGATCATGTGGTGCAAAGCTTCCCTATGCCCAGTAACAGTGACTCCCCCATAGTTTAAGAACATCCTTTCCCAAAATTCCTTGTTGTGGTTCCTTTGGATTTGCAGTTTATCTCTTCACCAACAGGCACTCAGACTTTGTGAGGGTTCCTAAACACAATACTCTTTAATTTAGTTAGCATAAGAATTAGACAGATTTAGACAATATTCACCTATTGCATTTCCCTTCCTCAGCTTCCTCACCATTCTTGAGCATTATTTGATCTTAGGTCAGTCCTTTAAGGATCCCAGGATCCTCCCTCCCTACTTCACACGGTTTCACCTCCAGAATGATGTACATACGTAAGAACAGCCATACTGGATTAGGCCAAAGGTCCATCTAGCCCAGTATTCTGTCTTGCGACAGTGGCTGATGCCAGGTGCTTCAGAGGGAATGAACAGAACAGATAATCATCATCCATCCCCTGTTGCCCATTCCCAGCTTCTGGAAAACAGAGGCTAGCGACATCATCCCTGCTCATCCTGGCTAATAGCCATGATGGATCTATCCTCCATGAACTTACCTAGTTCTTTTTTGAACCCTGTCATAGTCTTGACCATCACAATATCCTCTGGCAAGGAGTTCCACAAGTTGACTGTGCATTGTGTGAAGAAATATTTCCTTTTGTTTGTTTTAAACCTGCTGCCTATTAACTTCATTTAGTGACCCCTAGTTCTTGTGTTACAAGGAAGAATAAATAACACTTCCTTATTTACTTTCTCCACAAAAGTCATGATTTTATAGACCACTATCATATCTCCCCTTAATCATCTATTTTCCAAGCTGAAAAGTCCCAGTCTTATTAATCTCTCCTTATATGGAAGCTGTTCCATACCCCTAATCATTTTTGTTGCCCTTCTCTATACCTTTTCCAAGTCCAATATATCTTTTATGGGATGGGTCGACCACATCTGCATGCAATATTCAAGAAGTGGGTGTAGCATGGATTTATATAGAGGCAATATAATATTGTCTGTCTTATTATCTATCCCTTTCCTAATGATTTCCCAACATTTTTCACTATTTTGACTGTTGCTGCACATTGAGTGGATGTTTTCAGAGAACTATCCATGATGACTCCAAGATCTTTCTTAAGTAGTAACAACTAATTTAGACCCCATCATTTTATATGTGTAGTTGGGATTATGTTTTCCAATGTGCATTACTTTGCATTTATCAACATTGAATTTCTTTTGCCATTTTGTTGTCCAGTCACGCAGTTTTGGGTGGAATGAGGAAGTCAGTCAGTCAGTCTCTAAAATGGCCAAGGAGAGACCCTTTCTTTTATACCTTCCAGTTCCCTTTGTCAGGTGACTCCCTGATCAGCCTGTGCAGGTGACCAAGTCCTCTACCAGCTGATCATTGCTTGGTTGTCACCCCCCTCCAATTCAGATTTGAAATATTGGTTTGCCCTGTCTGGCAGCCATCTCTTTGTCCAAGGGTGCTCCATTTGAATGGGAGCTGTTCAGGTTAACTACTCTCCATTGTTAGCCCTTTGGCACCACCCTTTGCAATTTCAGTCCAACATGGATGTGAAAAGGCAACGTGCTCCACATTCAAAATGAAGTTGCAGTCTGACACAGATAAACAGTTCTTAACACAAATTCCCTAAATTGTCCAAACATCATGACTTTATCATCCACAGGACAGATGTCCTCATAGCAGTGAACTGTGTTTTACTAAATGTGGAAGACTATGGTTTCTGAAATAAGATTCTGATTCTCTAGGAAGCAGACACAGTGAACTGCTAACCCTTACCCAGTATGCTTATTCATCCCATTACTATGGAAACTCCTGATGACTCACTGTGTCAGCTAGATAGTTAGAAAAAATTGATAGTCTTGACTTTACTGTTTTGAAGTCAGTTTTTATGCTTTGAGAGATGAGGGGGATGCTGATGTTTATAGTAGAAACAGACGTGAAACAGCTTTTTGTTTTTTTTTAAACAAGAACTCACTTAAAATCGGGGCTTTTTGTGACTGAACCAAACCTGAGATTGGTCTGAATTTTGGGGCTATTTCAATAGACGGACCCATCTCTAAATTTAATCAAGTCCTCATCTCCTTCCCTGAAAAATGCAGGCCACTCCTCAATGTCATTCTTCTCACTACCAGCCACCAACATCATTTTTCGCATGTCACTCAGGTAATGCCTCCTTCTATCCCTCTGTAAACCCCACCCTCAGGCCTCTGGATCCCCTTACACTTAAAAATGGTGGGTTCCAGCTGTTGCTCTGCTTGGCCTTCAAGTCTTCACTTTCAGTTCTTGCACAGGATGATACCCGATAAAGCAAAGGACATGTCAAGCTCTAGAGAAAGCAGGGGACTGCTGGCATTCAATTCACAGGCAGTCAGAGCCTGCTGTGGTGGGAGGCAGAGGTTTGTAGGTAAGTGGGTTTCAATTCGATTATCAGGGAGTAATATCTTGCATTTATATCAATGCCAGCTTTTGACCCAGATTTCTCAGAATACTTTGTCCTTAATTTCACAGGTGGATAAACTGAACAACAGAGAAATGAATGTTAATGGGCCACTTCCCCTTGAATGGTTCCTTAGAATACATCTTAACTACTTAAGCAAAGCAATCTGTTCCATCTTGTATTTAGCTGTGACACTGAGAACATTTCCCAGACCTTAAGAAGAGCTCCGTGAAGCTCAAAAGCTTGTCTCATTCACCAACAGAAGCTGGTCCAATAAAAAATACCTCACCCACTTAGTCTCTCTAGCGAAAGTAAGTAACTTTTTAACGTCACAGAGTTGGTTAATGGCAGACCTACCAGTTGAACCCAGGGGTCTTCTTTCTTTGTCCATTACATCCACCCTCTATTCATTATACCAAATCTTCCTAGGGCAAGACTGAGAGCCTGACAAAGAAGTAAAAGAAAGTGTTTGTGATGAAAGTGATAGCTTGGAAAAGTATGATCATTTCAGATCAAGCTTTTTGATGCCTGCCCGTCCCTGATTTGAAGTACAATTTTTATAAATGAATGAGTGAAAGAGGGGATTTTGATATTCTTAATGTCATTAACCTTGCTTCTTGGAGGTAAATTGCCTTAGCTTTATATTCTGGCTTCAGTGTAATTGATAGAGAAATGCCTTCTGGGTTCCTGGAACCCACAAGCACACAATCCATTCCCACCACTCCTCTTACATTTCTCCCTTTGCTGTAACCTCTTCAAAAGATGTAGTGCTATAAAACCGCCAACTTAGCCACTAAAAAAGTTCCGATTGTTTATTTTTTAGAAAGATTCTTAGACATATGATTCATCAGAAGTCAACCTAGTTCAGGAAGAATTTCTGGGAGTTAGATACAATTGCTGAGACTTGGTCAGAGAAATATCTGGTCAGTTGTGGAATCTATTATGCAGGTCCTGAAGGCAAAGGAGAGGGGAGAGCAAAGGTGGCTTTTCACTACTTTTGTGGCTCTAATTCTGCAGAGGCCAGGGGTCAGTTCAGCCCCCAGTTGAAGTAGTGAGGTCAAGTCTTGAGTATTAAGGATTTTGGGCCCTGATTGAACAGCCCATCCCTATTCAGCATAATTCTTAAACAAATTTAGTCATGTGTTTAAGTGCTCTACTGAACTGAGGCCTTGGAAATGCAATAATAACTTTAGAGAGGAAAATGTTTCAAATAATTGTTATGGCATTTCCCACTTTATGTGCATTATAACTGAAGTATCTTAGAAATGGCTGGATTTGCACTCAAACTATGGATTTTCCAAGAGGTGGAAATAAGGGCCAGACTGACAAGGTACTTAAATGCTTTTGTCAAACTGGCCCTATACCTATAAAGTAGAATTCAGATTATCATTTCAATTGAAGTAAAGGCTCACAAACAAACAAAAAAAGGTAAACTGAGGTGATTTGCCTAAACTTCTACAATGACGTACTCTAAGCCTTCATGTTAGGCATGAGAATTCTATGCCTCTGAAAAGTACTAGCAACGAAGAGAAATTGTGACATCAAACTAGACTAATAAAACTGGAACATAGAATGTCAATACCATCAAGCTATAGTTCCACACAGGCAGGAATAGAATTCACAAGAGTGATGGCAAGACAATATGGTATCAATTCATGCCTGGCAAGGAAAATATTTCTTGCATTAAGTTTTTTCCAATGATACTTGAAGTACAATAATTCCTGTATCATTAGTAACATCTGTGACAAAAACATGACTTAAAACAAGCCAGGAAATGTATGTGGTCAATGTATACTATTACTTCATCTCCAGGGTTTGCCCCGGTGCAGATTTCCAGTGATAGTAGGTCTGGATAGGATCTATTTAGTCTGCTATGAAGGAAGATTACTATATATTCATCCCTGTTAAATTAACAGAGCACCTTCAATTCTTCTCCCTTTTATTTAAAATCTGGTCAAGCCTGGATTAAAGAATTTTGGGGCCCTCTACACTATGGAAATTGTGGGGGGTCCTACCTTTCATAAACTAAACAGCATAGGGCCCTCGCCCCATACATCTGCCACCCATATATACCCTAGACTGTTGCTCTCTCCCCCACAAACATACCCCACACCTCATATACCCTGACAACTCTCTACCAGCCCCCACTTATCCTGACATCCCCACACACATCCCAGAAGCCCTGACCTACGTCCCGCTCACAGCAGCCCCCAACACCTCAACCCCACCAGCCACAACCTCCAACATCCCACAGTCGCTCTAAACCCCACTACCCCCTAATTTTCCCTATTCACCCTGCAGCTCCTCAATATTCCCCATTCACCTCATAGTGCACCAAGAACTCATCCCCAGTCCCTCATCCATGGTCCCCAGCTTCTTCCTGGCCATTCACTGGTGCACACCTGGCTCAGCACTCATTCCCATCCCAGGCGAGGGCAGATCCTCCCAATCCCAACTGCCCAGGACCACTCATTTGGCACTCATGAGGCCCCATGCCGGTTAGGTTTGGCACGGCCACCCCTCCATCATAACAGAGGGATGGACAGGCCAGACTTGAGTGAGTGGTGCTGTGCCCCCCATGCTCAGGGTTGTAATGCCACTTGGAGGTTTCTGTTTTTGTTTTCCCCTCCCCCCCAGTTGTCGGGGGTGGGAAGCTCCTCTGAGATGGGGGCCCTGTAGGAGTGCAGACTGGACACCAGTTAATGTGGGTGGGAATGTAGTAACCATCCACTTTTTTTCAGTAGCTCAAAGTAGCTGTCTTCCACATTATATAGGTCAAACATACTTAACCATACCAGGTTAACCATTGGCTTTCCTCATTTCCTTGCAATCTAGCCTGTTAACTGAGATCTCTTAATCTCTACTTGAGGACTGCATCTGAATAGTAGTTGTCACTGTGGTTTTGTGATAGATTATAAACTAATTCCCAGCGTGGCTATGCAATTTCACTCTTTATGTTTATGAAATCTCCAAGTATAATGATTGCGAATGTAGCTATATAAATGTCTTAATCATTAGGATGTTATTTTATGTTGTGAAATTCCAGCTGAGGATTTAAAAACATATTTCAAACTTGCCTATTTCATTCGCAATACTCAGCACTAATTTTTCATGAAAAATCTTTCCTTTCATGTGTATTATTAAAAAAATAGAGAGCCAGCGGCAGCTGGTCTCTTTAACCAATTCAATTAGCTAGATAATGTGCCATAATTGTCAATGGTTTGTGGAACCAATGTAGCGTATGGGGCTTGTGGTAGAAGCTAAATAACTGATCAATTGTTCAAAAGTGGTGCGAACACAATCATATAACACGTTCCATATGGGAAGGCGAGAACTCTTTGTTGTTCCCATCCGGAGATGTTCCTGTTACTGTTTGAAACTTTACTCAGGCTGTGACCAAGCAGCAGGTGCTTGAAGAAAATTCTTCAAATAATGACAAGCATTTTATTTTCAGGAGAACTTCAGCTTTCAAACAATCAGACATACTAATTCCTAAATTCCTTGTTATGCTTCTTGACCACATTGGGCTTCAAATGTGTGTGTGTGGGGGAAGTGTTGAAGCAATAGCTTCCTTAAATCAGGAGGCAATTTGAGGGTAGATTGTTGGAGCCATCTTGGGGTGGGCACAGCACAAGAGCAGTCACCGTGAACCGTGAACCTAGATACAGAAGTTTAGCCAAGACAGAACCCTGCATTTAAAAAGAGCTTCTCTTAACAGTCAGCACTAAAGAGAGCTGACAGAGAAGGAAAACGGCCTTCCCCTGCAGCTGGACAGTTGCTAACTTCCTATGTTCCAAGGGCTCAGGTCTAAGATTCATCAACGCCCGTGCCACCTGGATTTCCTGTTATGGATAACTTTAAATAGTCACAAAGACGTCTCACCAATTGAATCTTTTAGCTAGAATTGAGTAGGAGGTGGATCTTGAAATAACTTAGGTCTGGTCTGAATTTTTGTATGCTGTGAGACCTTTATGAATAGTTTGTAACCTCAACGGCTTCTTCAGGTCCAGGGATGAAGTTCTACCAAAATCTTGCATTGGCTTTAATTAATGAAAGACAAGTTATTGTGAGCCTTCTTGTATCTGTTCCACCTAGAAAAACCGAACCATCAGACACTTTGTTTGCCAACATTTTAACAGCTTTTGCTCCTCCATTCCATGGCCATTTGGAATGGAGGCTGTTAGATACTCAGGGCCTTATTTTGAAAGGTTCTGAGCACCCGACAACCTTAGGTGAAATCAATGGGAGATGAACCGTTCAACCCTACTAAAAACTTAGCTCTAATGCATGTTCCTGATTTGAATGTAGGTGGTTGTATATTTGACTGATCCAGATTCTGAGGGATTTGGGAACATTTAGAGGTGTAGCATTCTTAGTGTGTGATTTTTGCAGGGAGCAGAATATTGGTGCTAGAATTTCCATATGTTAATTTCCTATTCTTCTCTCCAAATTAAGATAGCCTAGTGTTTTCATAGTTTTGTTTACTTGTTAATCTTCCTCAGCTTCTTGTTCCTTTGAACATAAAAGTAACCTATATTTAGCAGTACTATGTAAATTAGGAACCATAAATAGATTCGAGGATCTGGACCTTATACCCTAAACTTTTCTTTCAAATCATAATCTAGACCCGAATTCTACATTGATCCTGTATGGTTCAGGGAAAAGAATAAAGGATTCAGGGCCATCAACTTGAGAAAGTTCAGGCTCTTGAAATAGCCTTTTTACTCAAGTTTAGATAGAAAGGAGTTACCTAAATATTAAAACAAAACAGCTGAACATTAGCAATGTGTGAAATAATTTATTTACTTATTTACTCAACAGTCAGTTGACTCTCTTCTTTTTTCCCGATCTGTCTTGTTTATATTCTGTGGTGACAGCTGAAAAAATGTTTTTGCTGAGAATTTCTATTACAGGGAATAATTTATTTAATGCAGATTTCCTCAGTTTCAAGGAGAACCCTACACTACTGGACACCACTTTTCAGCAGACACCACAATTACCACTGTAGCAAGTAGTGCAGCTGTAAGGTTAAATACTTCAGTACTATCAGACCTGGTCCAGTGAAAGTTTGATCAATCAAGAGCTTGTTAACAGTATGTAGGCTAAGAATATCAGATAATAAATCTGTAATCACTGAGTAAATGACCCCCTGACATATCCAAACCAGCTAGAAAACCAGTTGTCCTATGTTACCCATCCTTATGATGATATGTATCCTGGAGATCCTGGTCTTGACTCTAGTTAAGGTGGGCTTGGTTTTGTACGTATTATTAGCCCTGATTCTTTGACTGCTTTGCATTATTCTGGTAGGTCAAGCCATTAATCCAGCAAGACCTGGAGTCTCCCTATGGCTTCTACTCCTCTCTTCCTTCTAACTGCTGGTGTGGGGGGTGCAGTCAGAGGAAAAGGGGGCATGGTTGAGGTGCCCTTGCATATCTCTAATCTCCAATTGCAATAACAGTCTTGGGGGAGGGGTTATTTTGGAAACTCAATGGCCCCAGGATTGAGACAATGCATAGGTGATTCATGAGAGCTTTGACCTCTCACTCCAGATATATGCAAAACACTCTTCAGCCAGTCCAGAAAATCTGACCCATAGGATTTTGAACATTGGTCATGTCTGTAGTGTGAGGAAAACACAAAGAACCATGCCTTAAGTGACAACTAGAGAACTCTCTGACCAAGAAGTTCCTATGTTTATTAATCTCCCCCACTGCAACGCATCCTGGTCCTCTATGGCGTCTGTGGAGCACCAGGACTTCTATAACCACTTCATTTCTCCTTTTCTTTCTAATAAAAACATTGCATTGCTTTATAATTTGTTTTATATACATACAACAATTCAAAATAAACTTCAAATTCCTGCCGAATTTTTATTTTGCAATTCCTGCTGGTTAGGCCACTTAAATTTAAGCAGTATCAATGCAGGGGTATGGGCGCCCTTAGTCATCTTCTCATCAGAAGTTCTGCCAGAGATAGTCCAGATACAAATGGTGTTGATTAATATGCCAGAAGTGTTTTATATAGGTCCACTGATTTTTGAAGAAGTCTTTTCAGAATCTGCATTGTGCTCACCGTTCCCTGTTGCTCTGAGGGAAAAGGGGACTACTAATACAATGTTCAAATACAAAGTCCTGTGCAAATGCTAGGAATGTGTCAGAGGTAAAGTGAGACCACTTATTAGATATGAGAACTTCAGTAATTCCATGTCTTGCAACTATTGATTTTATTTTCTGGATGACATGCTGGTGAGGTCTGTGTAAGCATAGCTGAGTCACTATATCTGGAGAAGTAATTGACTACAGTAATGCATGTGTGTCCTTTCCAGAAAAAAACAAATCTGTTACCTGCTGCTCAGATCTGTCAGGTAGCTTTGTAGAGAGTAATTGTTCTGATGATAGATTGATTTTTTTTCCTTGTTACATATCTTGCAACTTTCTACTGAAGTCTGAATTTGCTTACTCAGACCAGGCCACCATACGTATTCTTGTGTGCATGCCCTGCACTTGTGTATACATTGGTGACCTCATGGACTTTAGAGATCATCTCTTTCTGCACTACTGTAGGTATGAGAATGCACTGTTCTCCCAGAAGCAGGCCATCAGCGATGTGAAGGTCATTTTGGTCTTGCCAAATAGCATTAGAGAGACCAGATGGGTGAGGTAATATCTTTTATTGGACCAGCTTCTGTAGGTGGGGGAGACAAGCTTGGTCCAAGAAGAGATATTGCCTCACCCATCTTGTCTTTCTAATATTCTGGAATCAACATGGCTACAAGTGTACAGCAAACAATATGGTATTAAGTCTGTTGGAAGCTGACTCCTTTGACCCCATCCTCTTTGGCAGAGCTGAGTCTCGTTCTTTAGTTGTTCATGTCTAATTTGCTGAATTCAGCTGGCAGCTGTGGGAATTACTGCCAGAACAAAGTCAATGTAGACTTTGACAACTTTTTCTAAAGCTTTTTCTTCTTCCATCGGTGGCTGTTTAGTAGAGGCCTACACAGAGTATCTGCTGCAGTGAGTGCTTTCCCTGGCATGCGTTCAACACTGAAAGAAAATTGCATCAGCCATAGTTGAAATCTTTGAATCCTAGATGGACCGTCATCCAGTATTTTGAACCCAATAATACTACTAAGGGCTTGTCTGTTCTGTGTTAAAATTCAAGTGACTATTAGAGCTTCCATTTGCACTGGAGCATACTGCTGCTCAGTTTCTGTGAGGCTTCTTGATATGAATGCAATGGGTTTCTGATCTCCTTCTGGCAGCTTTTGCATGAGCACTGCCCACTACTGTTGTTGGCTAGTTGTCCAAAAAAGATGGTTCTTTTATTAAATATGTTTTATTGTGTGCTTGTCATGGGGTGTACAAACCCCACATTGGGTGACGGAAATACTTTGGGCCCAGCCAGCCCTGCCCCGCTACACCTGTAGCAAATACACCAACTGGAGGAGGATTTCAAAGGCAGGGGAGCAGCTCATTTGGCAGCAGACCAAGGAAGAAAGCAGATCTGCAACTCCAGGAGAGAAGAGCTGAGGGAAGGCAGAATCTCTCCCTAAACAATTGCTCAAATGTCCCTCCCTGAGGGAAGAGAGGGCCTGATGCAGAGACAGCCTGAAAGGGAAACATTCCCCTTTCCCTCTCATATGAACTCCAGGCTTAGTAATTCACTTTACTGCATTTGGACTACCCCAGCAGGAGAAAGCCCTCAGGCTGAGGTGGCCCAGGAAGGTGGGCCATATTGCAGGAGGAGGCAGTTGCCACCCGAGAAAGAACGACCTTGCTACATGCAGTCACCAGAAGGTGCCTTATAGTGAGCAGACAACCCTCATGCTGACTTAGCCCAGACAACATCCTTAGGACAGCCGGGAGGGGGGGGGCGGGGAATATAGCAAGTGGCTGAGGGAGGGCAGCCTTAAGCATCCCTAGCTATCAGATCACTGATAGCCCTCAAAGGACCCTGGGTTGGAGCCTGGTGGAATGGGTGGGCCCAGGGTCCTCTACAAACAACCCCTGTGCATGTCACAGGCCTACAACCTGACTACTAGGAGACGCTCCCCTACCAATCACCCCAAGCAAGGACCATCACAGTGCTCCCTCAGATCCAGATATTGTACCCATTAAGGGTTTTTTTAGATGAGCTATAAATTTAAGAATGTCTGAAAATGATTTATTATGCCCAAGAATCTTTTTACAGCAGAAACATCTTGGAGTTCAGGTAAGGCAAGTAATGCCTTCAGTTTGTATGAATCTGACTGAATTTCCTGTTTGCTAATTGAGTCTTATAAGTGTTATCTGCTCCATTCCAAATTCACATTTCTTATTCAGGGTGAGGCTGGCTTTTTGGAAGCACTGCGTGTAGTCGTGCTTTATGTTCATTTTTGTCTCTGCTGTATAGCAACACATAATCTGCATAGAAAAAGATGCGCGGCAAACTTAACACAATCTGAGAGATTCTCTTTGGAAATGTTCTGATGCTGAACATATGCCGAATGGAAGATATTGTTTCAATCTTCCAAGTGGGGTGGTGAATGTAGTTAATTGTATCGATTCTTTAATATGGGATTTGCCAGAAGCCAGCTGTAGTATCTAACTTTGAGAAGACCTTGGCTTCTGATAACTGAGTTAATGTCTTGTCACCTATGGGAAATACGTTTTTCTCTGCACATGCTTTAAGTTGTGTAATGTCCACACAAGTCTGGATTTTGCTATTTGGCTTCAGTACTACAATGGTCCCTAAATATCAGTCAATGGGATCTTCTATCTGAGAAATAACCCTGATATCTTCTATTCTATTTAATTCCTCTCTTGTCTTTGCCTAGTAAGGATACAGGAATACGACATGGGGCTGAGAGTCACTGATGGCACCTGTTTTATTTTTTGTTCCCTTGTAGCTTTCCCCTGATCCTGTGAAGTTGTACAGATACATCTCGTTAGTTTGCTTTTTGCCATTAATGTATTCCAATTTCTCCACTAGGTGTAGTCCTTGTATCACTGGCAACACTGGAGGGGCCTTATCAGTTATTGTATTATATATTATTATTTGTTGAAGAACTTTGTCCTTTCTTCACTTTCCAAGGAACTGGCCACAAACATATTGTTACTTATCCCCACGTAGAATCTTATTTGAGCTTTACAGATTTCTATGCTGGGATCTATTATAATCTGTTTTTGGAATTGTAGTGACTGCTGCCACAGTATCAATTTTATATTTAAGCTTTCAATCATTTAGACTCATGCTTGTGTACCAGTGTGTTGTCTGTCCTATTGAGCATATAATCCCTAGAAGTATGGACACATTGTTATTCTATAACACTCCCTCTTGGATTGTTTCCACTACTTTTGGTGAACCTACATGCTATAGCAAAATGTCCCATTTTGTGGGATCTTCTATATTCTGCCTTTTGATGGACATTCTTACCAGTTGTGGCTTTGTGTGTCTTGCCACATCTTCCAGAGCTTTTCCAAGTTTGTCTCTATGACAGTTCTCAGGATACTGAGGGCTATGAAATCACCCTGTTTGGCTGTTTGAACTCTGAAGGGACAGAGACTCTGAACTGAAGCCTGAGATTCCCACAGGCTGCCTCCTGCATCTGCCCTGAAATACCAACTGACAGATCTCTACAACTCTGTCACTCTGAGGATTTAGATGGTAACTTATTTGCGTGTATATGTTTGTTTGATTTAACCTGTAAATAACCCTCTTATTCTTTTTTCCTAGTTAATAAACTTTAGATAGTTTATTACAGGATTGGCTACAGGCATTGTCTGTCTTTGGTGTAGAATTTAGGGTACTAATTGATTTGGGGTAAGTGACTGGTCTCTTGAGACTGGAAGCAACCTAAATGTGGTTCAATTTGTCTGGGTGGCAAGATAGACTGCAGAATCTAAGCAGACTGTCCATGACTCCATGGTAAGACTGTTATAGTGGTTCAAGAGTTCACATTTGTTACTAGTTTGGTGAAATCTAATTATAGAATACACCACGAGTTTGGGATGTCTGCCCTAAGGAAGGCATTCACAGTCGTGAGCCACTTTAGACAGCGTGACATTCCTAACTCTAACACTGGCTACTCACAGATAAGACAGATGTCCTAAAGATGCAGTGTACCCCACTTTACAGGTTTTACCTTAAATCACGGTTCGTATAAAACACACAGAACTTCTGAGCACTTATAATAAAACAAAAGGTTTATTTAAGAAAGAATGCAGAGTTAACTAGAAACAAGAGAAGAATGATGGAAATAAATGGTTACAATACAAAAGTCATAAAACTTGAATCTGGGTAACTATCTTAATATAGGAGGTTTTCCCTAAAACCTACTATATTAGGGAAAATTTTCCCCTAAATTTCAGTCTGTTGCAGTGCTGGCTGGCTTCAGAGGAACCAGGATCCAATTTTTAATGAGAACATCTCCGATCCCCAAGATGTCTCCTCAGTGAAAGGATTAAGAGGACCTCTTTCCCTTCTGTGTTATATTGAAACAGTCTTTAGTCTCTGTTCAGAGACAGGGTGAATCCCTGTTTAGTCATAATGGTCACTTTTTTATCTTTGAATTATTTTGATTGTTTGCAATTGCCCCTGCTGAAAGTCTTGGTATTGAGCAAGGCTAAACAATTGAGCATTGCATTACATCACCTGAATAAGCAGTGAGGAGTGACAACTCTACCCTGCCTGAATGGGCCATCACTGAGACATACTATCATACTATCCTCTGTGACTAATTTTTACTTCAGGTCCATAAAGCATACTTTCAATGTAGTTACCTTATTCCTTAATCATTATCCATACATATATCTCACAATGATGGTGAAGCTTGATAAGTTACACGCTTTCTGTAGATACTTTACAAGCTACTCTTTATGGATAAATATCCTGTAAGAAAAGTGTTTCATGTAGTGAATTTGTCAGGTCTGATTTGCAAAGAACAGGGGATCATTTGCCAAGGAACCTCTGTCTCACACCCTCCTATTAAGGTTGTTTGGTCTCCCAGTGGCTAGTTGTGCATTGTTCTGAGGTTGTAAATTTGGTCTGACTGCTCCTTTCATAGAATCATAGACTATCAGGGTTGGAAGGGACCTCAGGAGGTCATCTAGTCCCAGATCCCTAAATGGCCCCCTCAAGGATTGAACTCAGGACCCTGGGTTTAGCAGGCCAATGCTCAAACCACTGAGCGATCCCTCCCCCCTTTTAACATTTGTCTTTTTTTTTTAACTGTGTTGTCCAATGCAGTCTCCTCTATGCTGCTAGCATGTTAGTCACATTGAAGTTTCTTTGTGGTTTCTTGCACTCTGACTTTTGCTAGTGTGAGAATGGGGACTTAACTGAAGCTGTGCTGAAAAATTGGGGTCCCTTATGCCAACAGCTCTCCTGAATATTAATAGTTCTCCTTTTAATGCTTTATATTGGCAATGTTCAGCAAGACCCTGAACTTCAGTAATAAATCTCTGCTGTTTCCCTATGTTCCTGGTGCCTTCTATTACATTTGGCCAATCTGTATAAAATTGTTTGCCTATGAAATGGGCCTCAAAACCCACTTGCAGTCTGGTGTATTCTTTCTTTTCTCCTCAGTCATGGGCACACAGGATAGCAGCAGCAGCATCCATGGCAAATATCAGGGCATTTACCTGGTATGCTTGTGCTTGTCCCTGCTAAACTAGAATTTGAGATCATTCTAATCTATAGATCCAGCGAGGCCAGCTGCCTGAGTTGCCAAAATCAGACTTCTCTAGCAGAGCCATTTGCACTATGGGCGCCATAGCTGCACTGAGACAGGACTCTGCCTCCTTCCTGCTGCAGTTTTCACATGTGTCCTCCCTGATTTTCCATTTTCCTGGTTCACTCACAATGCTTTCTCTCATTCCTTCTTTAGAGAGAGAGATTAACTCACTTCTGACCTCATATAGTGTGAGGAAGGAGTGGCAGAAGCTCCCTAAAAGTGGGGGCCACCAGCACCTGAACCATGGCCCTGCTCCCCATTTCCTCGAGCCCCTGCCCTCGTGTGGTCCATTCCCCTGAGGCCCTGCCCCCGCATCGCCTCTTCCCCTTGAAGACCCTGACACCTGTTGCTTCTCCTCATGGTAGGTAAAAAGTGGGAGGGCATAGCTGCCCCCATTTTAAAAAGTGATGGTGCCATGGCCCTCTGGCTCCCCCATTCTGGCACTACTGGTGTGAGGACAAATACAATGAGTGATGCGTCTAGCAGCAACTAGAAAACTCCTTGATCAGGAAGTTCCTATGTCTGCTGCAATAAATCCTACTGGTCTCTGGTAACTGTGGAAGAGATGGAATAGTATAACTGCTCCACAATGTCCAGTTAGATTGCTCTTTAAAATGTGTCCTGCATTTTGTTGTGGTGATATAGTAGCTATCTAGATATTGGAAGGACCCTGGGGCTGGGCTTTGGGGACACTCAAGAAGTATAGATGAGAAAACACTTTCCTTTTTATGCTGGATTGTGGGGACATCAGGGAGAAAAGAGTTAAAAAGGTGGGAGGTCAAGGCAGCTGGAAACAATCAGGCAATCAGAGCCAGCTGCTAGAGAGAGGAAAAGGAAGTGGGGGAGGGGCTAGTGGAGAAGATGCTGATTATGGCCTTGATCCCAGGAAGAGAGGGCTGTGGGTCAGGAAACATGAAATAAGACAATTTCTGTTTACTTTGGGACTGTATTTTGAATGAGCTTTTCACCCTCCGAAGGGAGTGCTTACTTTTGAACTGCCTTTGTACCGTAGGCTATGCTCTCACTGCAGAGCTAACTCAAATTATCTACCCTGGAGTTAGCCAGTGCCCAAGCAAGACCAGCCACACTGAAAGGAGTGTTGCTGTGCAGCTTAAGTGTTAGTATTAGCAGCTCAAAGTGATTAGATTAGCAACTGACAAGTTGTGCCAACTCAGGCAGAAGCTATACCCCCTGACTGGCCAGCTAGCTTGAATTAAAAGCACCACCACAGTGGAGTTAAAGGTTTTTGTGTGAAGATCGAAATCAAGTTAGGGGCAAAACTCACACCAGAATTCAAGTTACCTGTGCAGTGAAGGCAAGCCCTTAGATAGGAAGTGCTTTAATTGGGACTGAGCTTGTACCTGGAGAAGTATAGATGAGAAAACACTTTCCTTTTTATGCTGATAGGAGAAGGGCTGATATGAGGCCATCCTGTGACAGTTTCCAAACAACCTATGTTTCAATCTTGTTTTCAAACAATGCTAATGATAACCATAAAAGTAGCAACATAAATCAATTATATATGTATTTTGCCTCAATCTGCTCATAGAGCAGTAGAAAACTGGAGTATCTGTAGTAATGTCAATCGATTGATACCAGTGTAAGGGAAATCAGAATTGGGCTCACTTACTTTTACTAGTAAACTCTTTTAAAAGTAAGGAGAGGGAAGAAAGGAGTAGGGAAGAGAGATGCTTTGGGGAATAAGAACATTTCTTCAAACTGGAAGCAATTTACCTGCTGTTGATCTTTTGCTTATTGGGCCAAATTCTCAGCCGATTTAAATTGTCATAGCTGCATTTTCAATGTTGCAGTCAACACTGTGGGTAAATTTTGTGGGTAAACAACTTAATCAGTCTCTGCATGTTTGTTCTGAAAATTTTGAAAGCTGTTGTCTTTTAGCGATGAGACAGGTCCTGCTATAACATATTTTTCCTTTTAGTGAAGGCTCTATCTTCTCTGCATGATAAATACAATCAAGAGGGAAAACCCTACCGTGTCTATACAAGTGCTATCTCACCATTTTACAGGTAACTTCTGCTTGAGAAGACAAGATTAGGCAGTTAGCTCCAACACGTGGTACAGCGCATCCTAAATAGTTTTTGGGGTTTTAATTATTGTAACACTGATTCCACATGGTCCAGATTTTTCTCCAGTTCTCTCAGTGAAATCAGCCTTCAAACACCTTATACAGTAATCACTAATGCAAATTTCTCTGGTAATCACTTTTATGCATGTGATCAAAGTTGATCACAATGAAACAAATTTCCACTTCAAGAGCAAAAATCAGGTTATGTAAATAATAGAAAGAAATAGCATTTTCCTTGTTCTCCTCTCTCTCTGGAGTCTGTATTCCCTTGAGGAGCTAGTCCACAGCTTCATTCCTTAATATCTATTTATCTTTTGTCCTCCCTCCTTGAAGTCCATGGGGAAATACATTTATAAAAGAGGGAATTACAAAAAAGTCAAAATAATGATGACTGGAATGAATTTTTAATTGTCCTGAAATGACCCCACATTGATGCCTGGACTCTACTACCAAGGAGACTGTAAACATGAGTTTTGCCTGCTGCAGATGAACTTACAATAGGCAACGAAATGTGGTCCTGTGGGTGGGACCAGTAAGTATGAGGAGAGTCAGATGTCTGAAAAAACTAATCCCTTGGCAACCAAGGGTTCCCTCCTCTTTAATTTCTCCATATGAAGTGGAGATGATTATCAGTAACTCAACCAAGGCTATTGCTGCTGCTGTATGCAGGAATTAGACTTTTCAAGACATTCTCACAGTAGTAGTGGGTGATCTAGTTCAAATGAAATAAGAACTGACATTGATTGTTTTGCCTTGAATTAAAATCCAGTCTGAATCAAAGCTTTCACTAAGACTAAAAATAGTGGATAATTTCCTCCCCGTAGCACATTTTATTCTAGAGTCCCTGTGCATTTTCTGAAGCAGAAATGCCCAAATTTTCTGGTGGCCAGACTTTTCACAGCACTTTTTAAATCAAAACTAGAAGCACTTAGTGCTAGAAATCTGTCTTCGGAATTGAGCTGGAAATGCTATGGACTCAAGGGGCCTCCAACTCCTTTGAGGGTCTCTGATCACAAATTCTCTCTTCTCTGGAATTACAAAAAGAGGGAGAGCTGCATGATAAATTAAGAGATACTTTAAAAAAAATCTTCACATATCTTGCAAGTATGGTTTTTCCCTTGGCCTGCCTTTGTAGAAAAATGTAACTGTCACAATCACACTTGTAATTCCAATCAACACAATCTTGCTGCACCTACTGTAGCCAGGATAAGGTGGCATATTGCAATTCTGATCTTCAGTGGTACTGAATGATATTCAAGGAGAAAAATGTTTTGCTCTATTGCACCATGAGACTGTGTACAAGATCCAGAGGAATACTGGGAACATGCATGCATGAGTGTAAAAGTTGAAAATAGTGCCCTGTATTAGTGGAGAAGTTACAGTACTATGGGAAGCTACTGCAGTGTGTAATGACAAGGGAATGTGTACCTCAGAGTAGTGGAATTTTTGAAGCTGTCTCCTACTGCTGAGCATAAAATCATGATAATCAGTAATGAGAAAGTGTTAGAGGCTACAAGATGAAGCCCAACACAAAATGGTGAACTTTGTATTTAAATTCTGAGCGCTACCAATTAACAAACCCTCCTTTTGTTTATAAGAATACACTGGGAGCAGTCATGGGTGACTTTTTTCTTTATAACTGTTAAATTTTTAATATTTTTCCAAATTCTTACTGTTAAGTAAAGAAAAGAGGCTCTGTCTTCTTTTGCGTGGTATGAAGATGGATAGGGCTTTGAGCCAGAAAGCCAGAATAAGATGCTATTATATTTAGCAGTGTTCAACCCTTGATGTAATGAAAAAAATAAATGGATAAGACCACTGCATAGAAAACATTAAATGTCATTGGGTATAAATCCACCTTGCTTTAAAGAATTAGACAAAATACAATTGATTTTACCATTTTTGGCATACAAGTCTGTGGTGGGATATACAGACCCCACAGTGGACCGGAAAAAATGTTAATGAGCTCCTGCGGGTTCGGTCAGTCCCACCCCACTACACCTGCAGTTGATGCAAGGTTTGGAGGTGAGGCTAACAGTTGGGAGCTTGCTGGGAGGGAGAGCAGATCTGTCTCTCTCCAGTCTAGACTTTTTGTGGGTGTTTGGGTTAAACTGCTTACCTGACTGATATAGGTGTAAAGTACCTTAGCAGGAGTCTCTTCATGCTGTATACGCAAGGCCAAATGAGCTCTTTTTTTCATAGAGACATCCATGAAAGGGCTAAGGACCTCTGAGAATTATGAATTACAATCATCAGAGGTGTATCCTCAATGAGGATTGGATTGTTTGCCTCCCCTGCAGAACAGGCAATGGGCACAGTGCTCTTAACTTCAAAGATCTTTTGAGGTCTTGAAAACAATCTCCTAGATCTCAGGACATCTTTGTCATGGAGAGGCCCTGTCCTCTATGGAAATTCTTCTATTTTAGAAGCTAAACTTCCATGTGTCCTTTTCTCTAGTTAGTGTCCTCCACTACCTGGGTAGGCAGGTGACATTTAATACACAGAGAGAGAACAAGTAGATGCTGCTGTTAAAGCCGATGCTGGAAAATCCCCTTAGATTTAAAGAGGGTTCGTGTCATCATATGCAGGTACCCAATGGCTTTTCCCCCTGCTCTCATCCACCAGGAATTATAGCATCCCAAACACAGAACAGGGGCTTCTACTGATTTTGTGGGGAAAGAAAGACATCCTTATGGCTACAGCTAGTTGGGAATCTTTTAACTACATGGTTGGAAAATGCCAATTTATTGAAACCCAAACTGTTTGCAGGAAAGGGCCCATTTCAGTGAATTTCTTGCTTTGAATATATTTTGGAAAAAGTTTTGAAATTGTCTAAACATCCCACTTCTACATTTTCTAAGTGAAAAATTCATTTTTTGATTGAAATTGTGTTTTGTTTGAAAATTAAACTAATTATAGTTTAAAAACTGAAAAAGTAAACACTGAAATGATATCAAAAGAGTATTTTCACTCACCTGAACTAAAAATTTTTGGGAATTATCAGGGTTTTGTTTTGTTTTTGAGATTTCAACTTTTTGTCCCAAAACTGAATGGGAACATTTTTTGCTTTTCTCAAATTTTCCCAGGTTGGAAACCATTTCCTGCCTAGCTCTATTTTTGGTCTCAGGCTCAGAAAGAGCAGCACTCACTTATTGATCCCGGGAAAGAGCATCCACTGAATTTCCTCTCCCATATCTGTGCATCAGGGTAACATCCTCATACCAATGCATGAGACCAGAAGTGCAACTGAGCATCAACAAAACAGTGTGACTAAGGTTTTGCCAAATCCCACAAATAAACAAACTGAAAGATATAAATATTTTTGCTTTAATCTATAACCATGTTTGGCATAATCTGTAACAATGCTACTTTAAAAAATTCTCAGCCAGAACTGGGATTTTGAAGTTGCAGTGTCCTTTAAAGTCAGCATTTAACTTTGATCACAGTCCATTGATCAGTAGCAAAGAAAGAAAAATGGATTCTGTTGGAAACAAGCACAAATTGTACTATCTCCTGGCATGTCTATAGCAAACTGCAATTGACTCAGGTCATACCGGGTCTTGTGGTGAATTGCTCTTTAACTGAATGGAATGAGTATAATTTTCTTAGTGGAAAGGATGTTTTGACTAGAGGATTTTGGATAGTCTCTGTGTTAGGAGGACACTAAATGTAAGAGACAAAGCACTGGTAATGATTGTTTAGCAGTATCCATTGAGGGGAATGAACAATACCAGTGTTGGGGAATACATCTCTTCATTTCAAATATTGTTTATATTCTAGGCTACTGTGTTTACATGAGACCAAGGTCCTGATTCAACAAAGCATTTAAACACATGATTAAAAACCTATTGAATGAAATCTGTGCCGATTGAAATCAATGGCCAGGATTTCACTCATTGGCTTCAATAGGATTTAAATCCTTATTTATTCCAGGCCTATTTCACCATATGAGGAGTACTGAATGCTGCAAGGATGTTTACACTAACTCTGTGTCAAACTACAAAGCAAAGTATTTCCATACTAGGTATGTTACGTTAAAGTGCAGATACCTCAATCTCTATTTCTAACCGATTCTCTGTGTGTGCACCTTTGCCTGAAATAAGTTAACAGGTAGAGTAAATATTTCAAGACCAAGGAAAGTGAATGTCACAAGTGGCCTCTCTAAATTAAGCAGGTCCAGCTCCCTGTGCCTGAACAGGTGTTCCCACTTGGCCAATCAAGAGGGCAGGGCAGCACTTGGAGCTATAAATGATCAGGGAGAGGCTGAGGGGGAGGGGGCCCCGTGTGAGAGAGACCTGTGAGTTAGGAGATTGGAGGAAGTCTCTGAGAGGAAAGCTTTTTGCTCTCTGCAGCTCCTCCCTGGAAAGAGGGAGACGTTATCAGGGGCTGACTTTCGAGAGCCAAAGTCAGCACTGGGAAGCTGAAAAGGGCTGAGAGCTAGGAGCCAAGGGAGGGGCTGGCTTGCTGACCTTCCTGAGTCTTTAAGCCATGCCTGGAGGGGGCTGAATGCTGAGAACAGCAGAAGGAGATGGCAGCTAGCTCTTGTAGCTGGAGAGCTAAAGCCAGAGGGCCAGAGAAGGTTGGGAGTGAAGTGTAGTGAGGGATGCTGGAGCCATACCGAGGAGCTGAGACAGAGTGAGGGACACTGGGTTTCTACTTAAAATACTGTCTGTACTATGGTTATGGGACTTGGGTTATGGCTTATGTGTATTGGGTTTCTTTTGTAAGAAATTAACCCTCTGCCCCCAACAAAGGACTTTTTGTATTCAGAAAAACTGTTTGGACTATTACACCAGTTGGAAGGTAGGAAGAGCTGTGCTCATGTGACATTGTTATTCGGGTCCAAACATATAGTCAAGGTCAAGCAACAAATGTAAGGAAATGAGAACCTGGTATTCTAAGCATTAAAATAAATAAAAATCTGATAAACACAACAAAACAAAACTTTTTTTTCTCACTAACACTTTTTCATAGTACAATGCAATTCCTTATGGCAACTTCAAGGAGAGGGAAGAACAAACTATTCACTAGAAACATGCATGATAATCACAATCCCATTAATGTTTGAACAAAAGAAATGTCCTACAACTTGCATAAACTTGTTCTTAGAATAGGTAAAAATAAACAGAACTGATGAAAATCCTAAGCATATTATTTCTTCTATCTGAAAACCAGCTCGCATTTCGTTAAGGTGTATATCTATTATATGCTCTGCAGTAAACAGATTAAAAACAAATGGTGCATAGTTTATATAATGGCAATTTGACTCCAACAATTCAGAGAACATACAACAAAATAAATTCTATGCATAAATTGCTATTCACAGATTTATCTAAAAGAAATTTTGGCATAGCTTTTGCATAAGGATTCACCCGACCTTTTCTGTTCACATGTACAATTAAAGTATAAGTGTCAGCAGCGTTTAACAAGGCACAGACAGTAAAGAGTTTGCCAAATTCCTTTTATAGTATGTCTTTACTCAAGATGCAAGATCCTTATATCTACAAGACACAAAGTGATGAAATCATTTATCTTACAGCTAATTTTTCTTTGTTTTCAAATATTAAGTCCAGAAAACAAAACAAATTTCCATCCTTTTTTTTTTTTTTTCATTACTGTGGGCCTGATCTGGCAAAACTTCACCTGAGTAGTATGTTCTCACAATCAGTAGGAATGTTAGTGTTAGTAAAGATGTGTAGGGTTTCAAACCCTGTCTCTCCAGAACTCACCTGCCTTTGGCATGTTGACTGATATCCTCTAAATCAGGGGAACTAGCCAGCAGGTGTAGAGGCCTGAACTTGAGGGGTAAGAAGTATGGATTTTTTAATTTGTCCAGAGTTCTGATCTTATAAAGGATCCAGAGAATTTTCAAGAGTTTACCTTCAAAACTGTGGTCCATATTCTATGGTGGTTGAGGTTAATACTGGAAAAGTTATGGCCCTATACATTAAAGGACAAGCTCTTCTCTCACTTGAGCAGTGCTACTGATTCTGTTGGGCTCATGACTATTCAAGATACCATTTTCTTTGCCTACTCAAACATAGTATCTGCAAAGACATACACAGGGTGGCTAATCAAAGCTGCCTCCAACTGGAAACAGTTAAGTGTTTCTGCTGTGAAAGATTTGCTATTACTTTTCAGATTAAATCATTCAGTTTTGGAGAGAGCTGTGGGCTACTCCACATGGCTTCATAGCTGAGCTTCTCTGCTTCCGTTTGAGCCAGTGATGCTCAATGACATTTTGCAAGTGCCGAAGATGCACTAGCCCACTATCTATTCAACAGACCTGTGTACCTCTTGACTGATAAAAGCTAGTAGTCAAATAACAGCTCCATTGTTTGTGCCACTATGCTTCAGTATAGGATGTCAGGTATTCTCAACAAAACATTAATGTGGGTAACGTCTTTAATTCTAGATTCCTTATGGAAGCCCTATGTGGGAGGAGACTATTGAGAAGTTGTTGGCCAGTCATCTACGGCAATATTTGTATTCTGCAGATTTCTTGATCCTGATCAGTCTGCTTTGAAAGCTGGGGTGGGACTAAAAGTTCCCTTGTGACAATGATGGTCTTCTCTTGGCTGTGGAAGAGGATTACGCAGATTGTTAGATCGGTTAACTGCTTCTTATACAGTTTACTGTGAAGCAGTCTAGACTGCAGAAGTGGATGGCCATGCTTTGAAGTAGCTTCACTACTTTTTATACAGAAAGAGCCAGAGGATGGATTTAATTTAGTGTTCGTACACTATACAAGAGCAATCTAGAGGTGAATCAAAGGATTCTGTTTCCTCTTTTCTTCAGTGTGTACATAAGGTACAAAGAGGGCTAGTAAGGGTACATATGATACCATGTATGCAGACCTGAGGTACTTTGGAAAATTTTACCCAAGCGCCATTTTCGAAGAGACTTGGGACCAGATTTCAGTAGGAGTTAGGCGCCTCAATCTGAAATCTGACCCATAGACAACTACTTCTCATTGAAAGTAAATGAAATGTCAGTCCCTATGTGCCTAAGTCACTTTTGAGAATGGAACTTAAGCTCCTACATTTTCTCTTTTTTTTTTTTTTTTTTTTAATATTTTACCCCAAAACTAGGAATTGATCTCCAATACAGCTGATCCTTCTAATACAATGGAATAGATGACCCACCGTTGGCTAGAAACTGGGCTTTAGATGAGGGGCTATGGGCAGAAGCTCAATCCAGAAAATCTCTGAAATAATTTTAGCAGATTGAGAGAAGCTACTGGAAAAACTGGCTAGAGTTTCACCATGGCTGTTAATTTCTAAAGATAGGCAGCCATTATTTGTAAATCAAGTTGTCAACTATGGGTTTTGTTAGACCCTAGTCTTCCTTTGTTTTAAATGAAGACCTTGCTCGGAATATCCGTGCCTTTTGTCACCTTGAAATTATACCACTGTAAAGAACTCTATTTGGGGCAACACTTTGAGACATTTGGAAGCAAAAGTTAGTGCACAATGTGGCAGTCTGTGTGTTGTGTCACTTTCATTGGACGTGCATAGCATCCCAGCTCTGATCTGTACTGGTTGTGATTTGTTATTTTTTCACATTATAGTCCTAAGTGATTTGGGTCTGGGTTACCTGAGAGACCACTTCTTTTCTTGTTGCATACTGTGCCGTTTGTACTCATTGGAGGTGTTCATTCTGAAACTAATTTGATAAAGAAGAGAGGAAGCTGTCAACAGCGCATTTCTCCATCAAGATTCCTTCACTTGGGAATCTGCTTCCCATTGTGGTCTGCGAGAGCCCAGGCTTGTTAACATTCTGGAGCTCTGCCAGCTTTATCCAGTTATGGGGGTGTTTCGATCCTGGGGTTTTGTTTGTGTCCTTATCTTGTTACAGCAATGTTTAACCACAGAGGTATGTTCCTGACTCACTTACCTCCAAGCCAAGTATGCTGTTGGCAGCTCCATCCGAAACAGATTGTAAATCTTTAATTAAAAAAAAAAAAAAACACGAAGCAAATATCTCAGACAGAAATTTCTGCCAACATCTTGTAGGGATTCCATTTGGATTTTTTTTTTTTTTTCAAATTAGTTTCTAGAATTATCTATGGAGTTTCTAGAGAATGTGTTCTTTAAAGCTTGACAGTGAAAAACTTAGTTAAGATTATTCTCCTGTTTTTAATCTTTCAGTAGTATCAGCAAATTGGCCTAATCAGCTTTATGAATCTACGTCATACTTTAATAGAGCTCTCTCAGGTCATCTGTTCCAAGGAGAATCCCATCTTACTTAATGGCTCCTTCTCTAATCAATAATACATCTGATGTTGTGGTGACCAGTACAGCATATAAACTGAAAGTTTCCAACTAAAATTTGGAGTTTCATCAAGGTTTTTTGAAAGCACCTTTTTATTCATCTTTTGTATCTGCAGCCTTTTCCTGATTTTTTTTTCCACATAATTTGTCTAAAACTTTCAAGGAGTTTTCCACAATAATCTCTTGACCATTATGCTGTCTACAGTAAATAGAATTTAAATAATTCATTAAGTAAGAATCTTTTAGAAAACTAAGATTTCAGTTTTCTTTCTATGGGGATTTCTGTAGATTACGAAGTTTTAGTAGTTCTGCCCAATAACATTTTAAAACCTGTAGCTTGGTCCTTTAATAAGCACTTCAACAACTTTCAGGGTTTGTTTTTAGATATATACATTCAAAAGAAGTCTCTTTCTCTCTAGGCTTTTACCAGACCATCACACTTTCACATAACTATGCATCATGTAATCTTCATAGCCCTGCATGTCCATTATCTCAACCCTGATCTGGATTTTTGAGATGTGAGGTAATTCAGTTTCTAGGCCAGCAGAGAGCAAATTATTCTGAGAGTGGCTCCAGAGGATGCATTCTCTCCTCCTGCCTGAAATATGTCAGGAATTTGGGTAATTTGACAGTATAATCACTTGATGATTGTAGTATGAAGGGAACTGAATATTACTGGAAAGTAAGCTCAAAACACCAAGCTAACTTCATTTATGCTACACTTGAACAATTGTTATCCTCATACATACATCCTCAGGATGTTGGAAGTATCCTATGATCTGTTTTTAAACAGACTGTTTCTCTTGCTTACCCTATATTCTATTTATACACATTCACACATACTAGATTCCATTTTTCATATATCCTTCTGTTCTTCAGAAATACAGTGTAGATTGGTTATCTTGTATAAATATTTAATAGTGCATCTCCAGTCAGAAATGAAATTCTCTTCCAGTGAAATATTAACTAGAAAGGATTGCCAATAAGTAATAAGTAGTCATTGCTAATATTTTTCAAGTTTTTTTTATTGTAAATAGACAAGAGGTTTGGGGCAGGCCAAAAGAGCCAGGTTAAAGTTAGATGGGAAGAACACAGAGTGCAAGGGAACCTGGCTCTCCACATCTGCTAAGTTACTCCTGCATAGCAGAGGGGCACATATAAGTGTTTCATTGGCACGTTGAGGATCACATTGGAACTATGATTCTTTAGCCATACCTAAAGCCTGCCCTCATATATCTTAAGCACCTGAAAGTAAGAGAGCAGGCACACAGTGGGCTTTAGGCTTCCACTCTGTGCAGAGGTCTATATTGAATCCTTGATTTTACTTTTGTACAAATGTAGCTTCCCCTCACAGCTGATCTTCCTGCTGCCTGTACCATTCAGGGCCTTTCAAGATCAAGTTTCAGAGTAACAGCCGTGTTAGTCTGTATCCGCAAAAAGAAGAACAGGAGTACTTGTGGCACCTTAGAGACTAACAAATTTATTAGAGCATAAGCTTTCGTGGACTACAGCCCACTTCTTCGGATGCATATAGAATGGAACATATATTGAGGAGATATATATACACACATACAGAGAGCATAAACAGGTGGGAGTTGTCTTACCAACTCTGAGAGGCCAATTAATTAAGAGAAAAAAAACTTTTGAAGTGATAATCAAGCTAGGCCAGTACAGACAGTTTGATAATAGGTGTGAGAGTACTTACAAGGGGAGATAGAGTCAATGTTTGTAATGGCTCAGCCATTCCCAGTCCTTATTCAAACCGGAGTTGATTGTGTCTAGTTTGCATATCAATTCTAGCTCTGCAGTCTCTCTTTGGAGTCTGTTTTTGAAGTTTTTCTGTTGTAATATAGCCACCCGCAGGTCTGTCACTGAATGACCAGACAGGTTAAAGTGTTCTCCCACTGGTTTTTGAGTATTTTGATTCCTGATGTCAGATTTGTGTCCATTAATTCTTTTGCGCAGAGACTGTCCGGTTTTGCCAATGTACATGGCAGAGGGGCATTGCTGGCACATATCAAGGAACTCTTCTTTCATATGTACAATATTTCAAATAAAAACACATACTCTAGATATTTTTATTCTAGGCAGGAGGTATAACACACAGGGCCAGTGGAAGGATGTTTCGCACCCTAGGCGAAAGTTCCACCTTGCGCCCACCCCCCATCCCCGAGCCCCCACCCTGAGGCGCCCCGCCCCTGGCAGCTCCCCCCCCACCCTGAGGCGCCCCCCTTGCGGCAGCTCCCCACCCCCCCACACTGAGGCATCCCCCCCGCCCCAGCTCACCCCTGCCCTGTCTCCTCCCCAAGCACGCAGTGGCTGATTCACTTCTCCCACCTCCCAGGCTTGTGGAGCCAATCAGCTTAGGCGCCGCAAGCCTGGGAGGTGGGAGAAGTGAAGCAGCCATGGCATGCTCAGGGAGGAGGTGGGGCAGGGGTGAGCTGGGGCGGAGAGTTCCCCTGCGTGCCGCCCCCCCCCCTTGCTGCAAGTGGCCCTCCCCGCGCTCCACTGTCCCAGCTCCCTCCGCCTAAATGCCGGCAGCGACCGGGGCAGCCGAAGATCCGGCCGCCACGGTCGCTGCCGAAGAAAATGGCGCCCCCCAAAATCTAGCGCCCGAGGCGACTGCCTGGGTCGCCTAAATGGTTGCACCGGCCCTGATAACACAAATAATGAAGCTAGTGATTTTTACTTTTTTGTGAATGGAAAAAGAATCCATTTTCCGGCCATGCCATTTTTCAAGTATTTTTATAATCAAAAAGTATATTTTGCAAGAAAAACATCTCTGAAAACTTCACAACATTTTGCAAAATGGATTTGGATGATATCTGAAATTACTGCAAACTTTGCAGTTTTATAATTTTGATAACATTAACTGATTTCACTGCAAAAATGTTTTCAAAACATATCACTATTACATAGAAACACAGTCAGCTTTAAAAAGGGTTAACTACTGTGGCTGATACATGATTCTTTCATACATAGGTATGGATTATCAAGGTTATGATTACCATACTATATGCCGTCTCCCCTTGCATGGTATCTCAGTCAAAATCTAAACATTACCTTACGGTAGCTTTACGCAGATCTGTTGAATGGCATACTTGAAATGGATCGAATTTCCTGGCTGCTCAGTGGTACAACTTTTGGGTGCATTTTGTTGCTTTCAAACTCTCTGTTGCCATACTCCAGGACTTTTAAGGTTTGCAATGCTCTCTGAATTTACCAGTGTTTTATTGAGGTTGCCCATCAGAGTTAAGAACTTTCTTTTTTTCTGGGCTAGATTCTCTGGTGCAGCGAAATCTGCTCAGTGTCTGCGAGATGGCAGAGAAGTTGCCATGAAGCCAGTTATGACTCCATGATTCTCTGCCCAGAGGAACCCCAACCTTTACCTCGGTGTAGGCTAAAACAACCTGGGGTGTTCTCTAACATGCTTCAGTGGGAAACAGTCTGCAAGGGAGCATTTGCCAATTCGGGGCAGCTTGCATGCAGCATGCTGCAGCTACACTGCTGTTCTCTGTCCCTTGGTGTAGGGCTGGGTCCTAGCATCTGCTGAGAACTCTTCCATGCTGCAGAATGTTCAGTAGAGGAGATGCATGCAGTTTCTATTCCTTTTGTGTCACCTAAGTGGTACAGAGTGAGTAAAGCAGGGAACGTGTTCCCCATATTTTTAAAACACGACACATTTTGCATTTGTATATACGGTACAAAGCCCAATTCAATTTGTGCTTATGTTCATTTTTACATGATGATGTTTCAGACTTGCAAAACATTTCCTGAATATTGCTTGGATAAGTTTGGATTCTGTAACACTTTTGGCCAACACTTGTACAGACAGGGAAGATGTTTTTGGAACTCTCCTCAACACTTGTATGGAGCTCTACCAAGATGAATCAGCCACTCAGGAAGTTTAGTCCTAAAACACCATTTTAAAGCCAAAAACATTTTTTTATTATAACAAAGAAGGGCTCAATTTTGAACTTTTACTCAGATCAAATTCCTACCCAGCCACTAGCCTGACCAGCCCAGTACAGATGTTCTGGAATTGTCAAGCTAATGGTGGGGTAGGAATTTGAGTTGAGTAAAAGTTCAGAATTGAGCCCTAATTTGTCATAATCTACACTAGTTATTTCAATGTAACATTGCAGTCTAGCCCAGAGAAAGGATAATCAGTATATGCTTCAGCAATTACATTATGTGGAACATTGCTTACAAAACAAAATGTATATACATTGTCTTCAATCCCCTGCACTCTAAAGATAACTTTCTACCAGCATATTATTCTGTAATACTGTGGGTATTAGTGTTAGGTAGATAGAGGACCTATGAAATATGTATGTTTCTGGAATAAGTCCTTGCTTTGTGTGGCTGATCCTCACCACGGAGGTAACTGGATCTCAGTGCTAACTGAAGTGATCCTTCTGTAGAGTTTATGTATTGGTTTGTTACACAGTTTATCATGCTACATAAATGTAAGCTCATTAGTATTATCCAGCATTTAGCTTTGTATGTGAGTTTCTTTCAAGCAAAAAAATGAATGGTTTCTCTTTCCCATCTGAACCCTCCATGTATCCCTTCTGCCTTCTTTCCTTTGTGTGTGTGCATATGTCTTAGGGCTGGCCAGAAAACAAGAGTGTTCCTTTTGAGGAGAAGAATAGAGTGCCTCTATAGCCACATAGTTAGAGCACGTAGCTGGGATGAGGGAGAACAAAGTCCACATCAGGCAGAGCAGGGACTTTAATCTGGGTCTCCTATATGCTAGGGAAGTGCCCTAACCACTAGGACATTGCTATGCAGGAGTGAATGTTTCTCTCTCTCTCTCTTTCTCTCTCTCTCCTGTTGGATCTGTTCCACTTTGTAAAAAATAAATAAATAAATAAATATTCATTAGATCAAAGAGATTTAGATCAGAAATTCCATTCTGGAGCTGAGAAACTTTCCCAATAAAAGTTTTGTCAAAGTGGATATGTTTCCATGAAACGTTTTGTTTTAACAAATAGGTATTTTCTGATTGGAAAAAGGTTGCATTTAAAAATGCACTACCACTTCTGACGTGCATGTGTAGAAAACACCCCCACCCGCGCACACACAGTTTTTGTAAATGAAACAAGGAAAGGGTAGTGAAATAAAACAATTCACATTTTGCCCTCCTTAGTAAATTTTTGCAGCTATTTTTAAATGCTTTGCCTCATGATAGTCATGCAGCTCGCCTTCCTTTCAGATTTACAAGGCTAACTTGAAACGCCAAAATGATCTGAAGAATTACACACTGCCCTCGGCAACCTCTGAATTAAAACGGTTTGTGGCCCACAGCAAAAATGTCAGTCAATAGTTGGAGGCCCCAAGAAACAGCAGGGAGGAAAAAGGTCTGCTTCTGTAAGAACCACACCCCACTACCCTCACTCCATTGTGACAACCTTTCCATTATTTTGGGACAGACTCCACCGCTCCCAACCAAAAAATCCTATCTAAAGAGCAATGCCTCATCCTGTCTTGTGTAAGACTTTCTAGTATCCTGGGGAGAACTGAACATCAAGCATGTGTTGTCCCTTCTGCCCCAATTTTAAAACATCAACTTTAGCACTCCCCTGATTTTCTGTGTATACAATCTGCAGTATAAATGATAGAAAATATAAGAAAAGCTCGACCTAAAAGACAAAACTCCTCCCAGCCTTCAAGAGCCTGAAAGGAATGTATTCTAGCTGGTCCTGATCCAGTAAAGCACTGCTATGTGTACGCTTAACTTCAAGCAACATGTTAGTTCCATTGACATCAATGGAGCTACCAACGTGTTTAAAGTTTAAACAAGCTAAGGGATTTGCTGGCAGTTCCTTCTCCTTTTTACTATACAGGCTGAATTTTAGGGCCAGGATTGTGACCCCCTTACACCCACTAGACAGCAGTTACTTGAGTGAAACCATTTGAGACTGCTTGCCAAATAAGGTGTTACCTCTACTCGCAGTGGGTAATAGAATCTGATCCTTAGCCTGTTTATTATTAGAAGAAAGACCATTTGTACCTTCAATCTTTGGAAATATTACTTTCTAACATATTTTTTTAAAAATGTGCATTTGCAATTAAAGCCCCTTTTTATAGGGTGGCCACTGATCTGATTTTACTGAATGTTGGCTCTCAGCTCCATTGAAGTTGATTTACAGAACTTCCTTGCCCTAGTCACCTTTAATTCAATGGTAAATTTATGAACTCATGCTCGGAAGTCAGGAAATGAAAACTGTATCTATCTTGTGTACTTTTATGGCCCCCATTTCCATAGTATCTTTGATGTATTATCCGGATAACATCCTTGTGCGGTAGGGAAGTACTATTATCCCAATTTTACAGGTGCGGGACGAAAGCCTTTACTGCATTAAAGGGTTTGCCAGAAGAGCTAGACCTGCAAACCCTCCTAGGGTAGACGCAGTGTATACTGGCAAAAGAGTTTTTTTGCTGACATGGCGTTTACCAATTCCCAAATGAAATAAGCTGTGCTGGCAACAGACTTTTTTTACCAGTATATCTGTCTACACTCAGGCTTTTTCCAGCATAGCTGTTTCAGTTGGGGAGGGGAGATTCTGTGCACGAACACACTCTCCAAACCAGAATAGCTATGCCAGCAAAACTTGTCACTGTAGACCAAGCCTAAAAGATTTTCTACACTTAAATGCTGCAGCGTTGCAGCTGCAGGGCTTCGGTGTTGACACCACCTATGCTGACAGGAGCGGTTCTCCCCTTGCTATAGGTAATCAGCCAGGTCAACAGAATAATTCTCCAATCAGGGACGGCTGTAAGCTTTTTGCCGCCCCAAGCAAAAAAAAAAAAAACAACCTTCGAGAGCGCCCGGAATGCCACCCCTGCAATTGTGCCGAACGTGCTTGCTTTGTTGGTGCCTAGAGCCGGTCCTGTCTCCAGTTAACCTACTGCTATCTACACTGGAATTTAGGTTGGTTTAACTGCATCGTTCAGGAGTATGGATTTTTCACATCCCTGAGTGGCGTCATTATATCGACCTAATTTCCGAGTGTAGACCAGGCCTAAGTGATTTCTCAGGGTCACACAGGAAGTCTGTGATGGAGTAGGGAACTGAACCCAGGTCCCCAGTGCTCTATTAAATCACTCAGGCGGCATAAATAAAATATTTGAATACTAGATTCTTAAAAAGTATATTTAGATAAGTACATTATCTGTAATGTGCATGAGTGAGTTATTACAGGAACATACATTTTTAGTTCATGGATTTTGTGAATTTAAATAAAAGTTCTAAACATTGGATTAAAAAATGGTTGCTTTTTTGTTTCAGTTGTTTTTTGCATTCAATTTCCTGTTTCCTTTTTTTTTTTTTTTTTAAAAAGAGGGAGTGATTAATAATGTCAAGTTCTAAATGGTCAAAGTTGATTTTGAAATTAACACCTCACTGAAGTGAATAAATTAGAGAGGGAGAGTTGCATTTGCTGCTATTGTTAACCTTTTCTGGAGGGCTGGGTAAACAAGGAAGCAACACATTTGCTTACAGTTGAAATCTTTACAATGGAAAAAGGATGATATCTTTTTATATTGTGTTTAAAATTTGCCCAATTTGTAGAAAAAGTATATGGGAAGAAATTTTTTCCTCTGATCAGTCACAATTTGCTTTACTCCCTGAAGTAAATGTAGGATTGTGCTGTATATATTACAATGTGTAACTGTGCATATTACTATGGAGCATACAACTTTTTATACACTGTCCAATTATCATGACTAGTGGGGGGGCATGTACTCAGACTTCCACAATAACCAGCGCAATTGTGACCCAAGCCCTGCTGAATGCAGTTCATGAACCCCAAAAGAACCTATCCCAAAAGTGTTTGCAAAAAGCTATTCTATCAGTGTTGATATACATATTCTCATATGCTATTTGGATAATTGTACTATATAAAATAAAATATTTATTTGATAGAATATTGCAACTGCAAATATATTTTAAAAGTGAATGGCAACAATGCTCAAACATTAGTGACATGGATGTGAAGAAAAATATCACATCCTATTAGACCTGCAGTGAGAATTTCAGGAAACAATATGTAATTTCTCACATTGGAATTTGGCCAGGACATCAACGTTCTTTTGAAGAGTGCCATGGGATCTTTAACTCTTAGGAAGTAGCATATTCCCCTTCCATTCATCACTGTTATCTAAATTCCTAGGGGGCAACGGTTGAAATGTTTCCTCCAACATTACAACAGGTGAACATCTGTTATAGTGATTTTTGTAGTGCAGTTTTGTCAAGATTGTCTTAGTACTGTATATGGGCCAAGTTATGCCAATCTCTTTCTCTTGCCAAGACAAGTTGTATAAAGTATGGGGAGACTTGAGAGGGAGTTGGTTTAACATAACTTTCAAACAGCAAAGTATCTCAATGAAACATGACTAGTGAAATTAAATTAAACCTGTTTTAACACTAATTAATGTCGATTTTAATTAAAAAATGCCAATCCACAGAAATCATTGGAGTTTTATAATGGTGAAGTTTGGCCCTATATATCTAATGTTAAAACATATTGTTCCTTATGTTCTAAATAAGCAATTTGCTTCCTTTGGTCTCCATCCACCTTCTTGTAAGATGCCTCATATGGTTATAGTGTCTTTAGGTGCCAAAAGCCGATTCTAATTAGAAGAAACCTTTGTTTCCAACTATCACAGGTCACGAGGCAAGGGAAAGAAGATTTGTACAATTAACAGCGTGCACGTATTCTGCAGCTTGGAGTGTCTGCTCAAACGTGTTCTACATGCAATTTCACCCGTGCCACATACTACAACATAATCACTATGAATAGATCAATATCCAAGATGTGTAATAATTCTTCCATTCTGAAGCTACTTAATGTGACAAGTATTTTTTAACTGTCCAAAGAAAATGGAAAGTCAAAGCCAATTACTTCAACCTAAAAGAATATGGAGAGATGAATTTACACGTTTGGGAGAACTTAGTTTGTTAGTGAGCACAGAAACTTGTTGCAAATCACTTCCAGATGATAATAGACATGATTTTTTTTCTGGTTCCCTCAACCCAACATGCATTTTTAATCAGTCTTGATGACTGTATAAACAAATTTGTGGTGTGACTGTCACAGGCATCTGTCAAATGTTCCACTTAGGACTCATTGTTCACATGTTGTGCAGTTTGTGGTCCATTTTCATTGATCCAAATAGCATCCTTCTTCCGTTCCTGTCATTCTGTTAGCAGCTGAGCTGGGGCCTGACTGTTGAATGAATATATATAAAGTTCTTTGGCAGTAGGAGTAAGATGCTAATGGATATAGACATTTCAGAGTTGTCAGTTGTCTGCAAGACCCAGCTACTTTAGAGGAAATGACAGTGTCCAGCTTGTACCATTCAAGCTTATAGCAGATAATTTTTGTCTGTGCCAGCAACATCATTATTACTAAGAAAAGCCACCACTAGACGCTTGTTAGTGATTCTCATTTATAGCAGTCTGATTAGATGGCCCATAATACCAACCAACCCTTTATTTTTTCAACATTCCAGAAAGATAGAGAAATACCTAAAGATAAGAGTAAGAGAGGAGGGATAGCTCAGTGTTTTTAGCATTGGCCTGCTAAACCCAGGGTTGTGAGTTCAATCCTTGCAGGAGCCCCCTTAGGGATCTGGGGCAAAATCAGTACTTGCTCTTGCTAGTGAAGGCAGGGGCAGGGCCCGCTCTAACTTTTTTGCTGCCCCAAGCAGCAAAAAAAAGTGCCGCCCCGCCGAGCCCCCCCGCCGAGCACCGCGCCGCCGGAACCCCTCCCTGAGTGCCATGCCCCGCCCGCGCGCCGCGCCACCGGTGCCCCCCCTGCTGGAGCACGTCCCCCCCGCCGCGCTGCCCCCCACCACCCCAAGATTGGCCGCCCCTTACCAGGTGCCGCCCCAAGCATGTGCTTGGTTGGGTTGCCTGGTGCCTGGAGCCGGCCCTGGGTAGGGGGCTGGACTTGATGACCTTTCATGGTCCCTTCCAGCTCTATGAGATAGGTATATATTAAGTATATCACACTTCATTGCTTTATTTTAGATTTACTTAAAAAAAAAATCTTGGACAATTAAATTGTCCATATGCTATTACTTAAAATATCTATTGCAATAGCATCTAAGGACACTAATCAGTGATCATGGCCCCACTATACTAGCCATTATACAAACAAGTTATGCAAAGACAGTCCCTGTTCCAGAGAGCTGACAATCTAAGATTTAGACAAGTGAATAAACAGAAAGCAGAAAAGGATGGGGGACAAGGGGTGTAGTAGAAACAGATGTGGATGCATAAAGTAATCATAACCCTAGTCTTTGTAGTCGCAAGTGGTCACCACTCTAACCATTGCCCACCAGTCAGTGATTTGTTGGCATCACAGCAAAGGTAGGCTTTAAGAAGGGATTTAAGAGGAGAAAGTGATGAGCTTGGACATTTTGAAATGGGGCAAGCATATTCCCAAGTGTAAGGAGCAGATGGGAGAAAATTCAAAGAACTATATGTGTGATCAAGTAAAAATTCTCACCATAATGTGTGGTGAGTCGTAATAGACAATCTTCAGGCTGTTCTAACTTGTCTGGGGAAAGTGGCCCCAAGATTGAGGAAGTCCCAAAATACAAAAGCTTTACACCCCTCTGTTCCTCAGCTGAACTAAGCATTCCCTTGTCAGAGCTGAGGATCTGAGCCCTGGGTCCCTCATATTTCAATATTCTTTTTGCAATTAAGTATATTTACATTTGTAGTATAATTTGTTTAGTAAATGGAAAGATGAATTGGTGGTTGAGAGGATTTGGTCCCAGGAGTAATTCCTTCCATAAGAAGTTTATTTAGCACATCTGTATTTTCTCAAAATAAATGTAAACTATAATGAATTAGCCAATCTCTCTCTCTTGCCAAGACTAGTTGTATAAAATATGATGAGACTTGGAAGGGAGTTGGTTTAACATAACTTTCAAACAGCAAACTATCTCAATGAAACATGACTAGTAAAATTAAATTAAACCTATTTTAACACTAATTAATGTCGATTTTAATTAAAAACCTGTGGAGGAAGAATAATATAAATATCCCACAACTAAATAATTTCAAGACAGAGTTTTTAGAAATCTAAATAAAATAATGTAAGCGAACTTGTGCACAAATTTGAAAGAAGAAAACCATCCTGGTGGGTTAAGTCCTACTAAATCATTTTGTCATGGAAACGGCAGAAGGAGAATTACACCCATTTAGTTGCTTTTGAAATCTTTTAATGTGAACTTAAGCTCTTACCGGTATCAATCCTTTTCTAGTAAGAGAAGGCCATGATGTTGATCCATTCACCTGGAGCTGCACATGTCTCTTCCCATTTCACTGTGAGTTAACTGGTTCAGTTAGGTTTTTTAATATAGCTGGTCACCTTTTTAATAAAAAAAATTGGAGTTGTATTAAAAATAAAAGATAGAGTAAGGGTGAAATCCTGGATGTCTTCCCCTCCCACTTCAGTGGCACTGCATGGGCTAGATAAATGTAAATCAGAATATGTCCATTGACTTTACATCTTTGAAGATCTGTCCCTGTAACTTTTACATTTAACCTATTACAATAAAATTATTACAAAATAAAAATGTTTCCTCAGAGACTTGACAATACCAACCTAAAACTGCTTCATTAAATACTCCAGCATGTGCCAAATCCTTATGACTCATACAAGAGAGCCAGGCAAAGTGACCAGTGTTTGGTCCATAGTGGAAGACTTTGTGGGGTAGTTTTAGTTTTAGGTAAGCAACCATTCTATTGTATGGTGAAATCCCTGATTGAATGGTGTTGGCTTGGCTCGTAATTTTGATAGCTTAAAAATGACTGCATAGCTAGTCACAGATCAGGTTGGGAACCCCCCTGCTGGTGGCCACCAGGCTGCTGTGCAGGGGAATTCAGCTTCTGGATCCCCAAGCAGACCTCCCAACAGTCCCGGGTTTCGCAGGACTGACACACTTTGAATCCCCCAAACCTCCTGTCCTGATTGCAGTTAATATTTCCCCCATACAGGGCAGGGGGTGGGAGAAGTGTGAGGGGAAAAATGATCAGTTTGTCCCAGCCCCTCATTTGTGCAGGCCCTCCGTCTTCAGAGGAGCAGCTGGGCCAAATGTGACTGCTGTTGCAATGTCAATCAAATTTGGCCCATCCACCCCCTTGTCTCCATCTATGGGGAGCGGGTGGGTCAAAGCTAAGTGGCACTGCATCCTGCTTTAGCCACTTGAAATTTTTAAGTCTCTGCAGTCTGAATAGAGCCCAGTCACCCAGTGAGTGCAGACTCTCTGTATAGCAACCTTCCTGAGAGAGAGCATGCATCCCAGCTGCCTGGCTCCTGGAACCAGTGCTGACTCCTCGGTCTTCCTATGTAGCTTCTCCCAGAATTCTAAGGAAGGGATTGAAGTCCAGCTTTCTATCTAGGAGTGGTTCCTCTTTCAATAGAGGACCATCAAGATTTAGCAAACCTCTAATGTTAGTCTCTGGCCTTTGCCTTTACTGATGTTGGAATTTCTTTTCCAACATGGAAGTGAAAAGACAACAGAGAAGACAGAAGGTTACAATGTCAAAATGGAGTTTGCAGCTTAGTAAAGATACATATGGAGTTCATAATTTTCACACACAATTCATAAATTGTATGAACAGATTTCCTCGGTCATCACAGCATGACTGGATGTTTCTTGTTTACAATGGCCTGATTCTTCTCATTATATACCAGTTATTTCTACAGTCTTCAGTGGGGTCTCCCTTTGTATAAGTGAGATCATCCCACTTTCAAAATCAACTTTATTGAGGCACTACAATTACATTCCAAGCAGACTGCTGACTGTAAGATGGCCTGCACAACTGCCAGGAAAGGATTCTAATCAAAAAGCCAACAATCACAGACAAATGTTGCTGTTGGAAAATGCATAGGCCTATGGGGTTGTCTGTTGTAAATGTTTGTGTAGTAAAAGGCTATAGAGATTACCCCACTAGCCCCTCCAGTGACTTAGCAACTTCCTCATCACTCTTTTTTCCTCCTTTTACATGGGGCTGGATTCCCTTCCCACATTGATGCTTAGTACTACCTTGCTCCTGGAATACCTCTATTTCAGCAGAATTGGTTGAGGAGTAAAGTGGTATTCAATGTGAGTAAGGAGGGTATCAGAACTGGGGCCACAGAAATAAAAGAGGGGGAAGAACCTGTTAAGGTCCTGACTCAAAGACCATTGAAGTCAAAAGGAGTCTTTTTTCTTTGACTTCAAAGGGTTTTGGATGGATGGGACCCCAAACCAGTCTGATTTTATAGACTGATAAAACTTTCTAGATTTCATCACTGGTGTTGAAAATGAAAGGGGGCGGGGGAAGTTACTCATTTTACCTCATGTAGTTTCATAGTTCATTCACATTTAGAATTGAGATGTAATTGCAGACTGGAAATATCTGACACTTCTATATCTAGCATGAGTGCAAAGAATCAGTAGCTAAAGCTTTCAAGGCGTGAATAGCAGATATAACACCAGAATATCTTTTGGGGTTGTTTTTTGTTGTTGTTGTTAATTTATGGTTAAATTTATGGTTGTTAATTTATGGTTAAAAATGTTAACTTTTCTGCCTTACAACTGGATGTTGATCCAACCAAAGTTGTGAAAAGACCACATTTTCAAGATTTCCTGGCAGACACATACTGTTGAAATGTCTCCTTGTGGGATGCATTACATAATTTATTTGGAACAGGAATAGTATGACATCCAATTAAAAATGAAAGAATATTGTGAAGGTCAAGGTAATATAGTACCAAACTGACTTTAGAAAATCTCAAAATAAACATAGAATATATGTCTGATACTTTTATTCGGTGTATGTGACACAAACCGAAATAGAGATATTTTTAAATCCCTAATATGGATTCATGTTATCAGAAGCATTATGGTGTGGAAATATCACAAAATTGGGTTCTCTCAAGTTACTCACATGGTCTTCACCCTTCCATATAATATGAATTTTCCTGTTGCTATAGTTTACTGCATATACGACTGAGTTTAACTGGTACCCAGAAATGTTTTGATGAACTGCCATTTTATATATATTTGTTTCCGTTTTGTTTTCCCTCCTCATCTTGACTGGTATCTCAGAAGATTTTCTCTATACAAGCAACAATGTAGAATATGCCTCTATTGTTTTGGAGAGCTTGAGCCCATCACCTAGACTTAAATCTGAATGGATTTATCAGTCATTGACATTTCCTGTGAAAAATGTGGAGTGTGAAGAGTGGAGAAGAGAATGAAAAACCTTTAGTCCTTGTTAAAATACCTATCTAAAGGACAAAATGGGATAAGAAAATGCTCACAAGGTGCGCAGTTTGTGCTTGGATTTCCCTTCCACAATATAGAGCTCCAGCTGAAATGATAGGGGAACCCATGCTTATATGAGGAATGTTTCTTTGGTCCACTAATCTGGCTCAAGTCCCTGCTCTTCCTGGTTCAGGCTCCCTCTCCCTTTTTAACAGTGAATATAATTAACCATTGGAACATGCTAGATTCTACATCATTGGCAATTTTTAAGTCAAGATTGGATGTTTTTCTAAAAGATCTGCTCTAGGAATTATTTTGGGAAAGTTCTCTGGCTTTGGTTGTACAGGAGGTCAGACTAGACGATCACAGTCATCCCTTCTGGCCTTGGACTCCATGCATCTATGAATCTTGCTGACTTTATTGGCATTACATTATGCTGGTTTTCCCCTCAATTCTCTTCTGCTACTTTTGAAAATCCCAACTGAACTTTAAATTATGAATATATTCATATTGAACTATCATTTGAGCTGAGATTGTTGAATGATCAGAATGGGTGCGAGGGGTATGTATATTCAAAGCCAAGTGTATATCAGGATCTAGTTCTCATATATGCAGAATTCAAGCACTGGCTGTTCGGTTTATGGTAAATTTTCACCTTTTTTCCTTAACAGTACATAGGTAGATTTTCAAAAGAAAATGGTTACAGCCATCCACAACTTGTTCCAGAATGAAATACCATATGACTATTGTTTTAAGGTTTTATTGTGCTTTCAAGTTACCAACTTGTTTCATATTTTCCTAAATAAAAGGCCAAAAAACCCTAATAAGCTTTTGGCAGATCATAAAAATTTGGGCCATGGATCTGTGATCCAAAGTTTGGCTCTTTTCTAAGAAGACAGAACAATCACCAGATGATGATCTTTTTTATAAATTAAACTGCAGCCATATGTTCATAATTAATCTGGAGTGAATGCTATACAAAGAAGGTCCATTCCACATGTCTGTGAGAGTACCGTGTACAACTGCAAGAACAAAATACTATCCAAAAAGCCGACAATCAAAGCCAAAATGTTGCTGTTGGAAAACGTAAAGGCCTATAAGATTTTTATAAATGCACTTCAATGAAGATGAGAGCCAGAATGCAGTAACTACACATCAGGATGGTGTATAATAAGGACACTTTAATAGAGTGTGGTTGTATCTAAACATTTCTTTGTTAAAGGCAGCCTTCCTTAAAAGTTGCCCTATAAAAATGTCATTTTCTTGCTATAATGTATAACTTGGCTTTGGAATGAGGCCAGGTCAATGAAACCAGAAGGAATGTGTCTTGCTTAAAACTACATCTATTCCAAGTTCCTGTAGGTGGTAAGGCGTGTTGCCTTTTTATTTACGTTGTCCTTGACAACCTTTTGATACAATCAGCTGGGGCATTGCTGTTACAGAGTTTGCAAAGGTGTGATTGATGTTCAACATTTATGTTAAAGATTTTTGCCCCACTTCATGGCAAATATATCATGTAGTACATAGTGGATTATTGGCTGTATGAGGTTGTATAGATATTCCTAAAGTGCTAACATGCCACTGATGGAAATTTTCCTGTCATATAAAATCCTATGAGGAAGGAGCATTTGAGGGATATGTTTCAGTGGAATCAGTCTTGTGACAGTGGAAAAGCTGAACCAGTTGTTAAGATGTAATTGTTATGGTGTTACATCCTCTTCACCCCTTCCTAGGACAGGTACTTGATAATAGTTGCTATGGGTGTTTTATTAATTTGTCTATTAAAGTTATAAGTCCATTAGCTGTATAATGACATGATGACTTTGAATCATTTGGTCATATTATTTCACGCAGTGTGTTAGTACGCACTTTTTAATGGAAATTTCCCCCCCATAATTGAGTGAATCTTAAAAATGTTTTCCCCAACAAAAAAATTAATAAATCACACATGATATGGATAAATTCTGGTCTACTTACTGGCAAACGTATCCTCAAAAGTCCAGTTAGATATCTTAAGAATGTTTTCTCTTTGAAAATGAAATTTAAGAGACCAGTTTGTTATTGCATTGGTTGTGTTTGACTTTCAGTGTAATTTAAAGGGGGGGGGGAATCATGCAGAGCTAGAGCTGGAAAAGTGGCTCAGTCAAATTTGTTAACATTGTTCACTGATCTTTTTCTTAAAGATAGAGCATAATCAAACATCCTTACAAGATTCCTGCCAAGAGGGGAAAATGGATTAATAACCATCTGATATATAATATATCTGACTGGTCACCCTGTTCAGACCACTAAAACAGTACCCACTCTCCAAAATAAGACATGTATGCAAGCAACATCTCCATGTCTATGTGGCAAAAAGGTCAGAATAAGTTCTGCTAGGCATTTTGAATGGCAAGGTAGATTAGTCAATAATAACTGGCTGTAACTGGCATTCCAACTAGTTGTAACATTCCTTATTTCCATTTAAGTGAATTTATTTCTACATTTTGAAACCTTCAAATAAATTAATTCCCATTCTAATCTTTACAACTAAATGCTTCACTTATCAGAACAAGTGGTGGCAAAGACATCACCGACATTATGAATCTGGGAAAATATTTTCTCCCCTCAGTATAGCCATATTATCACTACACTATGAATATTGATAAGTGAAATCCAAATTCCACCATATATGCATAATTTTATCTTATTAGACTGAAATTTGTCCATTAGTTCAGAAACAGTACAGACTAGCATTCAGAAGATAAATAGATGATGCTTTATGCGGAGCTGGCCCTAGGGATATGCCAAGTGTTCAGGTACACAGGGTCCTGCTTCTTGATACTACCTCTGTCATGTTTCCAATATGTACTCTACCCATGATTTCCGAGCAGAGTGTCTGCCATAACTTGCCTTGATCCTCATTGAAAAATTCATATGGCACTTGCTCCCTTTGCATTGGGTCCTGGTATGGCACTTGCCCTTCGAATTTTCCAAGTTCTGAAATCCTCCTTAACATTCTAATATAACAAGCTCCCTGACTATTTTACCTCCAACAGCAGTCAAAAATATCCTACAATCTCTAATAAGTGCCCCAGTATGACCTATCCTAACCTGCTGCCAAATGTTCACTCTTCTCAGATATGCAACATAGCTTAAAGATGTCTGAGGGTACATCTATACTACAGGGAGGAGTCGATTTAAGATACGCAAATTCAGCTACGTGAATAGCGTAGCTGAATTCGACGTATCGCAGCTGACTTACCCCGCTGTGAGGACGGCGGCAAAATCGACTTCTGCGGCTTTCTGTCGGCGGCGCTTACTCCCACCTCCGCTGGTGGAGTAAGAGCGCCGATTTGGGGATCGATTGTTGCGTCCCGACGGGACGCGATAAATCGATCCCCGAGAGGTCGATTTCTACCCGCCGATTCAGGCGGGTAGTGTAGACCTAGCCTGAGAAGCCTCAAATGTCTTACTTCCCCACTTCACGAGGCGGTTGTGAGGACTAACTACTTCAGTGTATCTGAGCTTGAGCTACCATGGCGATGAATGCTGATTTCTCATAGGAGTCATGGCAGAAATGGGTCTGCAGGTGGGATTTGAAGGAAGGTAGTGGCCTTCTGGATTAGTTCAGAGAGTTGTTCCAGATGTATTACCTCGGTAAAATAAATCTAAGGCTCTGATCCTGCAATGAGATCAGTGTGAAATTCCATTGATATCAATGGGCCAATAACACTACCAACAGTGCGGTTCCATGTCACTGAAGGATTGAACCAAAGAGTGTCTACACAGGGATGATAAACTTGGGCTCATGGGGCTAGGGCTCTGGGGCTGAAAAATTGCTGTGTAATCCAGGCATGGGCTGGTGCCTACACAGCATCTTTTCAGCCCCAGTGCCCTAGTCCTGTGAGCCCGAGTCAGCTGACCCAGGCCAGCCTCAGGGTAGGTGTACGTAGGGATGATAACACAAGTGATTGATTATGTTGAAGATCCATGTGTCCACCGCAGATAGATGAAATAACAATTAGCAGGTCGGGTATATCTGTTTTCATTAGTTACAGGAATAACTGTATGTTCTCCTTCTGTGATACTCCCTAGAGAGTGAATAATAGAACTCATCCAGTGAAAGGGAAGTCTCTTTTCAGCTTAGAATTTGACCAACCCAGATGCTAGCTTTGAGGGTTTTTTAATTATGTTAATTTCCCCATCATCAAGTAGGTCCAACATGAAAATAATTTGGGGGACAAAGTAGGGAATAATTTACAAGAAAATTTAGCCCTAATATTTGCCTGATAGACTATTGACTCCTCCTATTTTTATGCAATTTAATCCTGTTTGTTTATCTATTGGAATGCACTTGAGATGGCAATATACTTAAGGTTTGACCAAACATTACAGTTTTGTCACCAGGAGTGTATAACTGGGGACCCAATCTACTGTGTCTTTTTTTTTATTAAATTTGATGGGAATTATCAGTGTTATTATGAATCATCTGTATATAGTGAGATGTTTTAGTATTGATTATGATTCGCCATCATTCCTTGAACTTTTCTACTAGGATCTCATTGCATTTTTCTACAGTGTTAATAAAAAATAACAAAGTGGGAAAGGGTCGTCCTTGTATCAAGACACTTTTTTAATCGTAAATTGTCAGTGATATAGCCATCAACCTATAGTGTTCTCAAGTCTCTACTTGGACTGTAAACTCAATCAAAATACCCCCCACCCATGTCAGAAGATAGACAAGCTACAGGCAAACTTAACTTCTGGGTGCTATCTATTTCTAAAATGTTCTGGCCCAGATGATTGTCTCCTACAGTACACCCTGTGGAAGGCATGACTGTAGGAGAAATAATCTCTGAAAGGATCTCTTTGTGAAGTACCACACAATCATTACACTGGAGGGTTGAGCTGCAGCATGCAGTAGTGAGCAGTAATAGGAATGGCCATGGTATCAGATCTCTAACCTGGCAGATACCAAAGAGTCTAGTGGGAGACCAGGTCCTTCCACAGAGAAGCTCTGTGCCTGGTGTAGAGCATGTCTGCCTTTCTGTCCCTAGTGCTCCCAAGAAGGTGGCTCCCAGAAAATATAATACAGTTGGTGACTGTATCATCTCTTTGAGGAAATCTCCATATGAGCAGGAGGGGAATTAAGTATGTACCCTAATGCCCTAACCCCAGCGAACCTCTTCCTGCACCCAGTCTCTGAACGTTCCCACTTCATGGACCCAAGATCCATGGTGTACACTTAAAGGGTCTTGGTCTGGCAAATGAGATGTGCTGGGGAAGGAAGGGAGCAGTGCTGATCATGAGAAGGGTGAGATTTATATGCAAAACTTCCCCCCCATGAGCAACTTGGGGAATAACCCCAGACCCTGCTTGCTCTGAGTACATCCTACATTATACAGGCTGTAAGCTCCTTGGATAGGGGCTGTCTTTCTCATACGTGTTCCTACAGTGATTAGAACTATGGGCTCTATGACTGAGATCCCTAGGTGTTACCACAGTACAAATAATCATGCTTTTGACCATTTTTTTCCCAATCTGGTAGCTATGATCTTTGCATAAATCCTACAATCCTGGTTAATCATGAAAACTGGCCTATAGTTACTGTGCAACTTTAGGCCTCAGTTTCTGTGTGAAAGTAATGAAAACTTCAAAGCACATCACCTCCTTCTTTATAACCTAGCAGCTGCCCTGCCCTTACCAATACCATAACAAAATTGTTCAAAACTTGGAAGCCAGGTGGACTCTGAACATTTTTACGGTGTTCAACAGCATAATCATTTCTAAATGCCTTCTATTTTTTCGGTATATTAATAGCTGCAACAACAACATCAGCAGATTTTTCTCAGAAACTTTCCCAGCTGTGTCATGCTCTTTGCTTGTTTTTCTAGTTTGTTCATCTTTCTAATAAGATTTCTAATTCTAAGTGTAATCATGAAGTTTCAGAGAAATACTATTTAGAACTCATTGTATTTCTTAGCCATACACAAATTTTATATAACACTGAATATTACTTAATATCTCCACTAATATTTATATATCACTTTACATGTCCAATATGCTTTACAATCAATTTAATTTGTCCCTTACACTTTTCAGTTTAATTACTTGTTCCTTGATTCCCTGGAATTTTAGATAATTTGCTGAAATATGTATAGAAGGATAAATATCTGTCTAAAATTTAGCTTGACTATAGGAGACTGCTCTGTCATTCCTTATAGAATATTTATATTTTAGCTGAAATATTTTATAAACAAGATTACTATTCTACGTGTTGAAATAGCTCATCCTCTTCTTTAAAAAAATGTTTTCTTCCTAACTAGACAGTTTATCAGAATTATTTTTCTTCTAGCTTGCAAAGCTGATAAAAACTGACTGATCTGAAAGAAAACATGGACTCGTGAAGGTTCACTTTTGTAAACTACTGCCCAGAGATATTGGGAAGCAAAATACATTTGATATTTCAACAATGAAGCATATTGACCCTTATTCTCTTCTTTCACTAGTTTTACAGTAAGGTAGCTCAATTACATTTGAATTACTTAAGTTTTGGTCTGGTTTAAATGAAAGCAGAATCAAGCCTCAGACTTCATCTCCTTACAGGGTTGCTTTCAGCATTACTTTTATAGGCCCAATCCAGCTCCTGTAAAATTCAATGGGAGTTTTATCACAAACTAGGTGAAGGTTTGGGTCCTTAATTTTTAAACGGATCACAATATGAGACTTAATCCCTTCTAAAGTTGATCCTGTATTAATTCAGGTTTACAGTCTAAAAATAAATCATTCTTTTACTGTATCTGAAGTGGCATTGAGTAGAAGGTAAATTATTTTCCAGATGGATTAATTATTTTAGTGGATTAAAGATTTTAAAATATTTTACAGCTTTATAGTTGATTAAGACCAGGATAAATCTGCTTTGGTGTCTCAAATGTAAAAAGAAAATCAATAATTCCATAATATCCATTTTTGACATTTGCCACTTTATTCCATAATTGCACATGCAATGGTCCACCACATATCTGATCAGCATTTTTTACTAAATAGGATAGCTGCACCTCCCCCCCCCCCACTCTCTGCTTTACTTCTTGAGTAAATAACACCTAAAATCCCAATCTTTAAAAAATTTTGTTTAGTAGGTTTGGCTGGGTTGGGTTGGTTTTGTTTGTTTTTTAATTCTTTACCATTTAAATAAGTTTCTTGGTATAGATTAACAAACAAACAAAAAAAAAATCTTGTCCTTGAAGAAACAGATCTTCTGTTCAGATCAGTTCTGTTCTGTTCAGACCAGTTCTGTTCCAGGAAGTAATATTAATCTTTTGCTCCATAATAAAAAAAATCCATACTTGCATATTCAAACTGATGTAGCTGTGAAGAAAAGTGACAGGTCGCTTATTCATCAATAACCATTTTCCCAGGTGTGCTGGAACAATTTGTATAGTGGGGGTGCTGAGAGCCATTGAACCAATGTGAACCCTGCATATAATGGGAAACCACTTCAAGCCAGGCGGTGCGGCAGCACCTCTAGTCCCAGCACCTTTGCATTTTCCTGCAGGATATAAATCTCACTACCATGGAGATTCAAACCTTTTTATAATGTAAAAAATGAGTGTTGTACTTCTAAATTCCAAGAGGCAGTTATAATCTCTCGGCAATGTGGGACTCAGTCTTCAGATTTGCCCCAGCTCTGCTCAGAGCAGGACCTAAACAAGAGGACAAAGGTGGCTGCCTGCAGCCTTTACACTTCCTTATATTGGAGCAGGTTGTTTTGGCCCCTTGTACAAGTTAAAGTGCTGGAGATTGCTCCGACTGTGCCCCCATTGCCTGACCATACTAGTCTCCAGATACCCACCCCTGTGCTGGGAGTCCCTGAGTAGATGGCTAAATCAGCTTTGTAGCTGCATTGCACAGGCAGAGTGGCACAAATCGTCTTTAGAACAACTGAAGTTTCTGGCATGTGCGGTATATGATGGCATATAGCACCACCATATTTAACATTGGTGGGCTGGATTGTCCCAAATACATCTGTGCAGGGAGGGGACGCTGCAAGCATGGATCTTTCCTTTCCCTGAGTGGAAGGGGTCTGAGCCACTTCCATGGCATTTCTTTTTCTTGTGGGGTGCTCTTTTCATAGTCCAGGTTGCACAGAGGGAAGGGGATGCATACTGGGAACCCAGGAGTAACGTGCCAGGGAAGTGCATTATCCAACTCCATAGATAATCCCCCTGAAATGTTATAGTGACCTGAACTGCATTAACCTGGGGGCTTAGGGGCTGCTGTAACTAGAGTAAGTCCTTGTTGCAATGGATCCACTTGAGTTGCACCTCAGGGGCCAGAGCTGATATAGGACAAGGGGGTGTCCTTGGCTTCTCCTAGGATCTGTCAAGTGTCACAATGGGCTCACATCTTTTTCTGCTTAGCTGCAAACACTACTCTCAAGCAGGATTATGTAGCAGTATCTCTGTGAGGAGAGCCGCATGATTTCCTCTCAGTAGGAAGGGAATAAGCTGGTTGTATTCACATATTAGTTTGTTTGCAAATGCACAAGAAAACAGCAAGAGACTTTTAAAAAAGAAACAAATGCATAAAAAATTAATTGCTATCCTGCCCCCAAGACAGGCTTGGAACAGCAATAAAATGTATGGCCAATATAAGAAGACAAATACATATTCTAATCTCTTAAATATATCCCAATCTAAATAGCAAGAACCATGTGTGTATACAGATATCAATATAGACAAGTACAAATAACACAGTAGTAATTAATGCACTAAAACAATCAACTTAAACATTTTAAAAAATTGCTCTCATAGAGCATATTAAAAAAAACTAAAGAAAAAGAAAATATATGGATACAATGTTTCTGAACCTATGTTGCAGTTTTTAATCAGACAGAGGATTTTGAGACTTAGTAACACAAATAACAGGAGAAAAAGTATGGAAATTAAAACCATATCATGATCCCAGCAGACTTAAGTTATTTGTTCCACCACAGCTGTTGCCGCATCAGTTTACCATTTAAAATCCACCTGGTAGAGCTCCATAAAGGCTTCCTCAGATTTATTAGATATTGTATTTGTCTTATCTTCATGAACTAATATGACAAACATGGGTCAATAAAAAAAAAAAAACCTCTGTAATTCCATTTAGGGTCACCTTGTGATGTGTGCACAATGGTATATCTTGGACCTTACTCCATTATATGGAAAAGAATATTTTTCTTCCTTATTGCAGTGACTTTGACAAAATCCTCTACAAAGCTCTTTGTCCTTCTCCAACTACAGAAGCAATAGTTTTTACAGTCTTCAAGACAGACAGGCCTTGATAGGACTGTAGAAAAGTGCATTAATATTACATGAATGTATCTACATAACAGGATTGACCTTGTGGTAACTGATTTTCAGAAGTACGGTGCACTCCTAATCCTACTTGAAGCTGTGGTTACTCAGCAGGTTAGATAATCTGACCCCAGGATTACACTGGTGTTTGTACCAATAATGCATGTCCATACTAGACACCCTGTCTGGGTTCAGTTTAACCACGCCAACACTCTAGTCCACGCTTGCAGCATTGCCTCCTGAGTACTTTCAATAATCCCTAGGTACCCAGAAAGCAAGATGTGGTTTATGGAATACTTATGAAAAACCCTCTGGGTGTGGAAGGGGATTGTAGGGGAAGGATCAGTCTCTCTTAACTATCTATAAACCAGGACAATTTTTGAGGCATTACACCAGTGATGGTGTGGCATGATTAAGCTTCTTTCTAGACACTATTCTGAGTGAAGTGTGATGTGACATACAGTTATGTGAAACTTCAGCGAAACACCTGGGGATATTGGCATTTTCCTGCATATGCACTAAACAGTTGTAAGACACTATTAATAGCAGTAGGATACTTCTAATATCACACAAATGAAACATGAATACTAATGTAAAGAACATGCATTAAAAAAACATTGTTATAAAATTTGATTCACTAACTGCATATTAGTTCATATGGTGGTGACAAATGAGATGTGATTCAACCTCTCTTAATCTGCCACATTCCACCATGGTAAAACTTTGGGCCTTTTTCATCTCACATAACCCAAATGTTAATATTAAACCATACAGAACATTCAGCCGGAATTTGTCACAAAACCTCTGTGGTAGCTTTTTCTCATGTTCTGCTCTTAGAGCAGGCTAGTGGAGACACTTCAGAGTCTCAGTGAATTGAGGGGAAGAGGATAGTATGAAGAGGGTGGATTTTTAGGCATCAGAGAACTTCTATGGGGAAAATGCACAGTATACAAAAGGGTAGGGCTCTACCTTAGCCAAAGTAGAATCAGATGGCTGGCAAAGAGATTTAACAAGCTTGAGGGATTATTTAAACTGGAGAAAAGCTAATTAGCACTGGAAATGACTCTGCTCAGGAAGATGGCTGCTAAGGTGTCTGTAATAAAGAGGTATTCCTGTATCTAGTAAAGGATACAGCAAATTACAACTGAACTGGAAGAATGGCATGTTGAGGAGGATATGCTATTAACTGACAGATTGAGGGAAAAACGTCCCTTGGAATCGGTTTTTCCATAACTGTCCACTAAGGGGTTTCCTCTGAAAATCTGGTAATGGCCTTGTTAACTGGGTTTGGATCACTAGACTAATGTGGTATGACACATCGTATGTAATCCTACCAGGAGCATTATTCATAGCTAGTGAATAAGCACATACAGTATCCTGTCCAAAATAGAACTGGTGATATTTTGTAATAAGGTGATAATACTCTGACATTATTGTACTGTATGTTGTCAGATGCTACTGGTGTGGTGCTCTGCTTTCTCCTATGTTGATATCACTCTGCTGCGTGCGTCTGTTCCCTAGGTGTGCTGCCCCAGCTTTGCGCAAATAGCTGACACAGCAGACCCGAAGAGAACCCCCAATAACCACAGAGTCTAGTAAGATGCAAAGTCACGTCGACTAGGTTTATTGCGACCTTGGATACAATTGCAGTTCCCTGTAGGTTTCTTAGCCTAACTCAGGGCATACTACGAGAAAGTGCCTCTTGGCAAGGACCCGGACAAAGACACCGCTCAGGGATGCCTTCTTATACACAGATACAAACAAGTTACACATCACTCCTGACGTTTTGAGGTGCAACCCCTCTACGTAGCAAGGTGCCGCCTCTCACCTTGTACAGATTGGTTCGATCAAAACAACTCTATCCATCATTTTACCCTTTTGCGCCTGTCATTGGGATGGGTTGGCCTGTTCCGTGTTATCTGTGGAATGTTCCAGTATAGTGTGTTCTGTACTTTAACTTTGCTAGGTGAATATATATTTATGCAACATCAGCCCTTTTCCTGCCAGCTTCTGTGAACAGGGCCTGCCTCTGGCTCACTGCTTAACTTTGCTTTATGTTAGCAAAGTCTTGATCATTACTTTAGTTCAGGCCTTAGGCCTCATACTGGGCCTCTGATACCAAGGTTTATATCTCAGGGCCTCCTCTTACTACACTATATAACACAAATATTGAACAGTAAATTTTTCTGTACTCTAAATGAAAAAATGTTACTCATAGTCCATACAAGTCTATGATCTTTTTCTTCCAACAAAGCCAAATTAAGAACTATAATCAGGAGTTACTGGATCTTCCTCTATCATGCAAGAAGGAGTTAATTTTTATAAGATGTACTGAATTACAGAAATGAGTTCCAGAAAAATGTAATCCTAGGTCAAATTCAACCCTACTGTGATTCCATTAGGGTCAATAGAGTTACAATAAGGAGGATTTTAATTAATTGTTCTAATGTATTTTGAGCAATACTGGTCCACTTTCCAGATGTGATCAACTAAATCATATGGGCAAATCCTGATTTGGACTAGGGCAAAGTGTTCCCCTATAGCTCTGAGTCCCCTGAAACTATTGTGAATTTATTCATTCACTCCTTTTTGCTGTTGTCTGTCAGTAGTTTTACTGTGTTATAACAGCATATAAAGAGAGTCATTTCTATTCTGTTTCCAGAAAAGTGGAGAAAGGTAAGAAATCTGTAAGACCATTTTTTTCAAGAATCCCATATTTTCCCATAATTTGTAATGCTGTTTCTGTTCATCTGTGCTAATATTTCATTTTGTGTTGAATGTGAAACACTGGTAATTCAATCTGACAGCAATGGTGGTTTGAGAATTTCCAACATCTTGTAAATCTAAGTGGTGTCTAAGTGAAAGTTCAGTCCTCTGATGCAATTCTAAGAAGTATGAGTAACCATTTCAATTATTCATCTTCTGCTCTTCCGCCTGCTTCCTGACTTCCATGAAGACCATATGGACAGGGGTCCTTTCTGGTAGCTCTTTCTGCCCTCCCTAAGCTAGAACATAGTGTGAGGAGTTAAGGAAGTCAAGACATGAGCACTAGAAGACAACAAGTGCAATGTTTTGGAAGATCATGGAAGGTGGCACATGAGGGGAGGGACAATGCTTTTTAAATAGCCTTAGCTTAGCACAGGTCTCCACTGAACTTTAGTGGAGTTGTTTTGTGAACATTTGATGTGTGGTTTCTAAAAAACAAATCTTTAAGGAAGTCAAAAGGTATTGGTCCCTTTGCAAGATTCAGTCAATGTAACTCATGCAACAGGCTATGCATGGCTTGTTTTCAGGCTGCTTCTATATAGAGGCTGAAATATGGATTAAGGAACCTAATTTTAGGGTACCAGACTGGAAAAACTGGCCCATGTTTAGGAACCCATATTTGAAAACTGGGATCAGTGTCTGTTTGTTTTATCTTTTAGAGTACATGTACATTTCCTATGTAGAGTTTGGGGGGGCGAGGGGAGGGAAACAAGGTAAGTGTTAGAAGTGCATTGTTGGTGGGGAATGTAATCTATGTTGACAGTAACAGTGTATACTCTATTTAATATGTATAAGAAATGTGAATCTGAGTGTCAATTAACACATTGAATTGAGAGTAGTTCAGCTTTTCAAAACCTATCAAACCAGGATTGCAGCTGACCAAAGGGAATTGTTTCCATGGCTGAAATGAGTCAGACATGACTCAGGATTAAATTAGAAAGTAATTTGTAGACAGGGTACTGTACAGAGAGGGAAAATTGGCGTATGTCCAAATACTAGCGTTTTCAGAACCTCATTCTAAGGCAGATATTTTCTGTTCTCCAAACATACAACGATGGGTGCTGGTTTGTTTTTAGTATTGCATTCCTCTCAATTCCAGACGATTGGTGATGCTTCCTGCAGTGACATTGCACTGTTGGAGAACCATCAGATGCTGTGGTATAGTTGCCAGAACTACCATAAAGAATTCCCTCGCCTACCAAAATACATACAGGCACAGTGGGCCAAATGTTGTTCTAGTGCAGGGGTCTCAAATTCAATTTACCTTAGGGCCAGGGCCAGTCCTCAAATCCTCCCAGCGGCCCAATAATGTTGCTCATGCTGCCCAGAACCTGCCCCCCAAAACTCCGCCCCCCACCTGTCTAAGGCTTTGGGAGGGAGTTTGGGGTAGGGGATTGGGGTGCAGGCTCTGGGAGGGAGTTTGGGTGCAGAAGGTATAAGAGGTTGTGCTAAGGGAGGGAGTTTGGGTGGGGGAGGGGGTCTGGGCTGCAGGCTCTGGGATGGAGTTTGGGTGCTGGGTGCACGTTTTGGGCTGGGGCAGGAGGTGGGGATGCCGGCTCTGGGAGGGAGTTTGGGGGCTGGGGATGTGTGGGAAGGGGGTTCAGGCTCTGTGAGGGAGTTTGGGGGCAGGAAGGGGGTGGGGCTCTGGGAGGGGATTGGGGGGTGCTGTGGCGCTTACCTGGGGCTCCAAGGCAGGGCGGGCCAGGGTCCTCTGTGTGCTGCTGTCCCCAGGCACCACTCCCACAGCTTCCCATTGCCCGCAGGGGCGCTCGGGGCGAGGGCAGCGTGCGGAGGCACAGCCTCACCCCGCCCTGTCCCGCCCCAGGCTGCAGGGAGGGCCGGCAGACATGTGGAGTGAGCAAGCAGACGCCACTCAGCTCCGCTGTGCTGCCAGGGCCCCGGGTCATTTTAAATCGCCTCGGGTGGGGGGGGGAGTGCCTGGGGGTGGCAGGAGGGGCCAAGGGAGAGACTTGGCCCCAAAACTGCTGAAGCCTCACGGGCCACATTGGGGAGGCTTGCGGACCACAGATGGCCCCCAAGCGGCGAGTTTGAGACCCCTGTTCTAGTGAAATATGTTGAAGTTAAGGGATTTGCAAGGCTGCCTGGGGATGAAAATTGGCCCTTCTCTGTGTTTTTTTAGTATCTGTTGGTATTGTAACTATGTAAATTCTGGACTAAACCACCAAACATGCAGAAGTAGACCCCACATTTTCTGGCCTCCCGCATTGCAAGCTCATTTTCTAGCTGCCACAGGTCCTTTTAGATTTCCTCACTTGGCTGGAAAAACAGCAGCAAGATGGAGGGTTAATAAAGTGATTTATTAAGAGATTATATTACCTTTTGCAGTGTTGTGCATTATTTCCTTTCTTATCACAGGTCTTTTGTGGCAAAAAAAACAACAACCACCCACGCTTCTTCAAATAAACACAATAAATCCTTAAATTTGTTAGTCTCAAAGGTGCCACAAGTACTCTGTTCTTTTTGCGGATACAGACTAACATGGCTGCTACTCTGAAATAAATCCTTAATGTTTCCCCCACCCTGAAAAGTTGTTACACAAGGACAATTTTCCCTCTGAACCCAGTTCTAATCTCATTTGCCCAGTGTAAATCATGATTCACTACACTGATGTTAATGGAATTGCAGTGCAGTTGTTTAAAACCAGTGCAAGTGAAATCAGAATCAGGCACGATTTCATTAAGCATCATCTAAATTAGGTTTCTTATCAAAACATAATGAAATCATAACATTTTCATCCCTCCCTTGCATGTAGAGAATGCAGTTTTCAAAAGCACTCTGTGTTGGCCTATTTCTCTTCTCACTGAAGTCAGTTGGGTAATTCAATGGGAGCAGAGTTAGGGCAGTGAGAAGCACCTCTGAAAATCCTATCCAAACATTCTAACAAAGAGTTATGGCTCTATTTGTATTAAACTTGATTAATAATAAATATCACAGTAGTGCCTCAGGCCAAAGCAAGTATACCTCCCCATTTTTCTAGTCACTACACAAACAGAGCATAGTGGACTTTCTTTGCCCCAAAGAGCATCTAATTAAAGATTATAATAATATTAGCATTCAGTATTGTGCTAATACCCAGAATCTCTAATTAGGATCAGGCTCTAGTCATGTCCGAACTCATGAAGGCACAGTAAGTGACCCAAAAACCAACTTATATTACCATGATAGAACACACACATAATACATTTGTGTACATACATTAGCTATTTGAAGTGTATGATTATTTCAGCCTTGTTTTGTACTGTATCGCACTTTTTAATAGTAATAGTAATAGTCTTCCCTGGGTTTCACTATCCCAGTAAGTTTAGTCTGCTCATTACACCATACTTCTCCCAGTGCGGATAGCATTCTAGCTCTTAGGAGCAGGGGACTGATTTAGGATATTAATATGCCTATGGCCTCCAGGTTTCATAGATGTTTCCACTCTCAGGCTACATAAAATGGGACACATACAAAATGGTAAAAAGGGAAAGGACTGCCTAGGAAGGAGTACTGCAGAAAGGGATCTGGGGGTCATAGTGGATCACAAGCTAAATATGAGTCAAGAGTGTAACGCTGTTGCAAAAAAAGTGAACATCATTCTGGGATGTATTAGCAGGAGTATTGTAAGCAAGACACGAGAAGTAATTCTTTCGCTCTATTCCACGCTGATTAAGCCTCAATTGTGGAGTATTGTGTTCAATTCTAGATGTCACATTTCAGGAAAGATGTGGACAAATTGGAGAAAGTCCAGAGAAGAGCAACAAAAATTATTAAAGGTCTAGAAAATATGACCTATGAGGGAAGATTGAACAAATTGAATTTGTTTAGTATGGAAAAGAGAAGACTGAGGGGGGACATAATAGTTTTCAAGTACATAAAAGGTTGTTACAAGGAGGAAGGAGAAAATTGTTCTTCTTAACCTCTGAGAATAGGACAAGAAGCAATGAGCTTAAATTGCAGCAAGGGAGGTTTAGGTTCGACATTAGGAAAAACTTCCTGTCAGGGTGGTTAAGCACTGGAATAAATTGCCTAGGGAAGTTGTAGAATCTCCATCATTGGAGATTTTTAAGAGCAGGTTGGACAAACAACTGTCAAGGTCCCTTCCAGTCCTATGATTCCATAAGCATCAGGAATATATCTGTTCATCTTTATATTTATGTGGCTGATATTCGTGACAATCCTCCACTGACAATCCTCCAAAAAAAAAAAAAAAAAAGAAAGAAATGTTCAGCCTCATGTTCCAGCCCATAACATGAAAACAAAAGAAGAGAAAAGACATTCTGTTAGTCTCAACTCTGAGAACATCAGGCAATGACTCATGTTAGCAAAAAGACTGCCAGCACAGCTGGATGAGCACAAATTGCATGTACAATAGTGCAGTGGGATTTAAAGACAGTGCAGTGGGATTTTTTTTAATTGCCTTTCCTTTAGAAATGTTTTCTGAGAATAAGGTATCCCCTGTTACAATGTGGAAACACAGGGGAAAATGGCTTGAAAGTGAGAGAAATGAAAATGTGTGGTATTCTTATAAAATGCAACCTCCTACGATGGAGGAGGTTGGATTTCTGTTAGTCTCAAAGGTGCCACAGGACCCTCTGTTGCCTCCTACGATGGAAATGCCTCACTACACAAATACTGATGGATCCCATGTTCTGAGAGAGCAGTTTGACATGTTAAATTTGTTAGCGCTTAATTTGGGCCCTAAACCTGCAGAGTGATTTAATGAGGATGCACCACACTTTGCATGATTAGGATCGGGGTGTTTAAGAAATGAACATTTTTTAGTCTGCTGGGCCTTTGGTTTTCTTTCATCTGCTATTCAATGGAAAAACAATGCAGAGCTGTTAGACATTTCACAAAAAATCAGGATATTGGAATGTCTTGAAAAAGGAGAGAGAGGGGCTGTTTAGACTACTCAAGAGTTTGAAACGAGGAACCCAAAGTTTGTGACATTAGAAATGTTACACACCTCTGACTTCTCTACAGTAGCTGTACCAGAGCTGGCTGAATAAATAAATAAATAAAGCCGAGAATGCTGAGAAAACACCTTGGTCGATGCAACTGTATAAAATCTATGCAAGGACACACTGACTTTCAGTTACAGTATTAAAGAAGTGCAGCCTTTTTTTATCTCATTCACAGTGAAAATGATATCACTTTCTCAATAAATGAATGTTGATTACTTTTTTTTAAAAATTGCTGAATGGATTTCAACAACTATCCAATGGTACTGATTTCATTGCTTTGTATTAGTTTTCATGTTCTTAGTTAGGGTTACCATTCGTCCGGATTCCCCCGGACATGTCCGGCTTTTTCGGGTTAAAAATAGCGTCCGGGGGGAATTTGTCAATGTCCGGACTTCCCCTCCTCCCCCCTCCCATGCAGAGCGTGCGCGCGCTTACAAAGCAGCCGGTGCTCCAAAAGCCAGAGCCAGAGCCCTGCTTGCACTTCCCCCTCCTGAAACTTGACACCACTCCCCTCCTCTCCCTCCCTCCCT